>NW_024750513.1:0-8312 GCF_018991925.1 Homarus americanus
GATGAGGAGACTTTGTTACACTCAACCGGGGGCCTTTGTTATACTCGATCAGGGGACTTTGTTGTGCTCGATCAGGGGACTTTTTTATACTCGATCAGGGGACTTTGTTGTACTCGATCAGGGGACTTTTTTATACTCGATCAGGCGGCATTGTTATGCTCGATCACGGGAATTTGTTATACTCGACCAGGGGACTTTGTTATACTCGATCATTGGACTTTTTTTTACTCCATCAGGAGACTTTGTTATACTCGACCAGGGGACTTTGTTATTCTCGATTAGGGGACTTTGTTATACTCGATTAGAGGGCTTTGTTATCCTCGATTAGGGGACTTTGTTATACTTGACCAGATGACTTTGTTTTACTCGATCAGGGGAGTTTATTATACTCGATCAGGGGACTTTGTAATACTCCTTGAGGGGACTTTGTTATACTCGATGATTGGGCTTTGTTATACTCGATCAGGGGATGTGTAATACTCCTTGAGGGGACTTTGTTATACTCGATGATTGGGCTTTGTTATACTCGATCAGGGGATGTGTTATTCTCGATGAGGAGACTTTGTTGTACTCGATCAGGGGACTTTGTTATACTCGACCAGGGAACTTTGTTATACTCGATCAGGGGACTTTGTTATCCTCGATTAGGGCCTTTGTTATACTCGATCAGGGAAATTTGTTATACTCGACCAGGGGACTTTGTTATACTAGATCAGGGGATTTTGTTATACTCGATGAGGGGACTTTGTTATACCTGATGAAAGGGCTTTGTTATACTCGATCAGGGGCCTTTGTTATACTCGATCAAGGGCCTTTGTCATAATCAATCAGGGGACTTTGTTATACTTGATCAGGGGAATTTGTTATACTTGATCAGGTGACTTTGTTATACTCGATGATTGGGCTTTGTTATACTCGATCAGGGGACATTGTTATACTCGTCCAGGGTCCTTTGTTATACTCGATGATTGGGCTTTGTTATACTCGATAAGGGGACTTTGTTATACTCGATCAGGGGACTTTCTTATGCTCGACCAGGGGACTTTGTTATACTCGATCAGGGAACTTTGTTATACTCGATGATTGGGCTTTGTTATACTCGATCAGGAGACTTTGTTATACTCAAATAGGAGTCTTTTTTATACTCGACCAGGGGACTTTGTTATACTCGATCTGGGGACTTTGTTATACTAGATCAGGGACTTTGTAATATCCATCAGGGGGCTTTCTTATACTCGATGAGGGGCCTTTGTTATACTCGACCAGGGGACTTTGTTATACTCCATCAGCTGTCTTTGTTATACTCCATCAGCGGCCTTTGTCATATTCGATGAGGGGGCTTTGTTATACTCGATCATGGGGCATTACTATCTCGACCAGGGGACTGTGTTATATACGATCAGGGGATATGTTATACTCGATCAGGGGATGTGTTATACTCGATCAGGGGACTTTGTTATACTCGATCAGGAGACTTTGTTACACTCAACCGGGGGCCTTTGTTAAACTCGATCAGGGGACTTTGTTGTACTCGATCAGGGGACTTTTTATACTCGATCAGGCGGCTTTGTTATGCTCGATCACGGGCATTTGTTATACTCGAGCAGGGGACTTTGTTATACTTGACCAGGGGACTTTGTTTTACTCGATCAGGGGACTTTGTTATACTCGATCAGGAGACTTTATTATACTCAAACGGGGGACTTTGTTATACTCGATCAGGGCCTTTGTTATACTCGATCAGGGGAATTTGTTATACTCGACCAGGGCACTTTGTTATACTAGATCAGGGGACTTTGTTATACTCGATGAAGGGACTTTGCTCTTCCTGATGAAAGGGCTTTGTTTTACTTGATCAGGGGCCTTTGTTATACTCGATCAAGGGCCTTTGTCATAATCGATCAAGGGACTTTGTTATACTTGATCAGGGGAATTTGTATTACTCGATCAGGGGACTTTGTTATACTCGATTATTGGGCTTTGTTATACTCGATCAGGGTACTTTGTTATACTCGACCAGGGTCCTTTGTTATACTCGATTGGGCTTTGTTATACTCGATAAGGGGACTTTGTTATACTCGATCAGGGGACTTTGTTATACTCGATGATTGGGCTTTGTTATACTCGATCAGGGGACTTTGTTATACTCGACCAGGGTCCTTTTTTATGCTCGACCAGTGGCCTTTGTTATACTCGTTCAGTGGGCTTTGTTATATTCGATTAGGGGACTTTGTTATACTCGACCAGGGGCCTTTGTTATGGTCAACCAGGGGACTTCGTTATAGTCAATCATGGGACTTTGTTATACTTGATCAGGGGGCTTTGTTTTCCTCGACCAGAGGACTTTGTTATACTCGATCAGGGGACTTTGTTATACTCGATGATTGGGCTTTGTTATATTCGATCAGGAGCCTTTTCATAATCAATTAGGGGACTTTGTTAGACTCGATGAGGGGCCTTTGTTATACTCGATGAGGGGCCTTTGTTATACTCAATCATGGGCCATTGTTATATTCAAACAGGGGACTTTGTTATAATCGATCAGGGGGCTTTGTTATAATCGATGAGGGGACTTTGTCATACTCGATGAGGGGCATTTGTTATACTCGATCAAGGGCCTTTGCTATACTCGATCAGGGGACTTTGTTAAACCTGATCAGGGGGCTTTGTTATGATCAATCAGGGGCCGTTGTTATACTATATAAGGGGCTTTTCTTATACCCGAACCAGGGGAATTTGTTATACTCGATCATGAGACTTTGTTATACTTGATCAGGGCCATTATTATACTCGGCCAGGGGAGTTTGATATACTCGATCAGGGGACTTTGTTATACTCGGTCAGGGGGCTTTATTATACTCGATCAGGGGACTTTGTTATACTCGATCAGGGTATTTAGTTATACTTGATCAGGGGAATTTGTTATACTCGGCCAGGGTACTTTGTTATACTCGATCAGGGGATATTACTATACTCGACCAGGGAACTTTGTTATACACGATCAGGGGATATGATATACTCGATCAGGGGATGTGTTATATTCGATCAGGGCACTTTGTTATACTCAGTCGGGAGGCTTTGTTATACTCAACCGTGGGCCTTTGAAATACTCGATCAGGGGAATTTGTTATACTCGATCAGGGGACTTTGCTATACACGATCAGGGGGCTTGGTTATACTCAACCAGGGGATTTGTTATATTCGATCAGGTGGTTTTGTTATACTCGACCAGGGGTCTTTGTTAGGCTCGATCAGGGAAATTTGTTATACTCGATCAGGGGCATTGTTTTCCTCGATCAGGGGACTTTGTTATACTTGATCAGGGGAATTTGTTATACTCGATCAGGGGACTTTGTTATACTCGATCAGGGGACTTTGTTCTACTCGATCAGGTTACATAGTTATACTCGATCAGGGGTCTTTGTTATCCTCGATTAGGGGACTTTGTTATACTCGATTAGGGGACTTTGTTATACTCGATCAGGGGTCTTTGTTATACTCGATCAGGGGACTTTGTTATACTCGATCAAGGTCCTTTGTCATAATCGATCAGGGGACTTTGTTATACTCCTTCAGTGGACTTTGTTATACTCGATCATTGGACTTTTTTTACTCCATCAGCAGACTTTGTTATACTCGACCAGGGGACATTGTTATTCTCGATTAGGGGACTTTGTTATACTCGATCAGGGGGCTTTGTTATCCTCGATCAGGGGACTTTGTTATACTTGACCAGGGGACTTTGTTTTACACGATCAGGGGACTTTGTTATACTCGATCAGGGGACTTTGTTATACTCCTTCAGTGGACTTTGTTATACTCGATGATTGGGCTTTGTAATACTCGATCAGGGTATGTGTTATACTCGATCAGGGGACTTTGTTATACTCGATCAGGAGACTTTATTATACTCAAAAGGGGGCCTTTGTTATACTCGATCAGGAGACTTTGTTGTACTCGATCAGGGGACTTTGTTATACTCGATCAGGGCATTTGTTATACTCGATCAGGGGAATTTGTTATACTCGACCAGGGGACTTTGTTAAACTAGATCAGGGGACTTTGTTATACTCGATGAGGGGACTTTGTTATACCTGATGAAAGGGCTTTTCTTATACTCGATCAGGGGCCTTTGTTATACTCGATCAAGGGCCTTCGTCATAATCGATCAGGGGACTTTGTTTTACTTGATCAGGGGAATTTGTTATACTCGATCAGGGGACTTTGTTATACTCGATGATTGGGCTTTGTTATACTCGATCAGGGAACTTTGTTATACCCGACCAGGGTCCTTTGTTATACTCGATGATTGGGCTTTGTTATACTCGATAAGGGGACTTTGTTATACTCGATCAGGGGACTTTGTTATGCTCGACCAGGGGACTTTGTTATACTCAATCAGGGGACTTTGTTATACTCGATGATTGGGCTTTGTTATACTCGATCAGGGGACTTTGTTATACTCGATCAGGGGTCTTTGTTATACTCGATGAGGGGCCTTTGTTATATTCAATCATGGGCCATTGGTATATTCAAACAGGGGACTTTGTTATACTCGATTAGGGGGCTTTGTTATAATCGATGAGGGGCATTTGTTATACTCGATCAAGGGCCTATGCTATACTCGATCAGGGGATTTTGTTAAACCTGATCAGGGGGCTTTGTTATGCTCAATCAGGGGCCTTTGTTATACTATATCAGGGGCTTTTCTTATACTCGAACCAGGGGAATTTGTTATACTCGATCAGGGGACACTACTATACTCGACCAGGGATCTTTGTTATACACGATCAGGGGATATGTTATACTCGATCAGGGGCCTTTGTTATACTCGATCAGGGGACTTTGTTTTACTCGATCAGGGGCCTTGTTTTCCTCGATTAGGGGACTTTGTTATACTCCATCAGGGACTTTGTTATGCTCCATTAGGGGCCTTTGTTATACTCGACCAGGGGATTTTGTTATACTCGACCAGGGGACTTTGTTATGCTTGATCAGGGGACTTTGTATTATTTGATCTGGGGGGCTTTGTTATGCTCGACCAGGGGCCTTTGTTATGCTCGATAAGGCGACTTTGTTATATTCGATCAGAGGACTTTGTTATTCTCGATCAGGGGCCTTGGTTATACTCGATCAGGGGACTTTGTTATACTCGATCATGGGAATTTGTAATACTTGACAAGGTAACTTTGTTATACTCGATAAGGGGACTTTGTTATACTCGACCAGGGGACTTTGTTATACTCGATCAGGGGCCTTTGTTATATTCGATCGGGGGACTTTGTTATACACGATCAGAGAACTTTCTTATACTCGATGGGGGGACTTTGTTTTACTCGATCAGGGGGTTTGTTATATTCGACTAGGGGACTTTGTTAAACTCGATTAATGGCCTTTATTATACTCGATCAAGGGCCTTTGTTATACTCGATTAGGGGACTTTGTTATACTCAATCAGAGGACTTTGTTATACTCGATCATGGGACATTACTATCTCGATCAGGGGACTTTGTTATATACGATCAGGGGATATGTTATGCTCGATCAGGGGATGTGTTATACTCGATCAGGGGACTTTGTTATACTCGATCAGGAGACTTTGTTACACTCAACCGGGGGCCTTTGTTATACTCGATCAGGGGACTTTGTTGTACTCGATCAGGGGACTTTTTTATACTCGATCAGGCGGCTTTGTTATTCTCGATCACGGGAATTTGTTATAATCGACCAGGGGACTTTGTTATTCTCGATCACGTGAATTTGTTATTCTCGACCAGGGGACTTTGTTATACTCGATCATTGGACTTTTTTTACTCCATCAGGAGACTTTGTTATACTCGACCGGGGGACTTTGTTATTCTCGATTAGGGGACTTTGTTATATTCGATCAGGGGGCTTTGTTATCTTCGATCAGGGGACTTTGTTATACTTGACCAGGGGACTTTGTTTTCTCGATCAGGGGACATTGTTATACTCGATCAGGGGACTTTGTTATACTCCTTCAGGGGACTTTGTTATGCTCGATCAGGGGAATTTGTTATACTCGTCCAGGGGACTTTGTTATACTAGATCAGGGGACTTTGTTATACTCGATGAGGGGACTTTGTTATACCTGATTAAAGGGCTTTGTTATACTCGATCAGGGGCCTTTGTTATACTCGATCAAGGGCCTTTGTCATAATCGATCAGGGGACTTTGTTATACTTGATCAGGAGAATTTGTTTTACTCGATCAGGGGACTTTGTTATACTTGATGATTGGGCTTTGTTATACTCGATCAGGGGTCTTTGTTATACTCGACCAGGTTCCTTTGTTATACTCGATGATTGGGCTTTGTTATACTCGATAAGGGGACTTTGTTATACTCGATCAGGGGACTTTGTTATGCTCGACCAAGGGACTTTGTTATACTCGATCAGGGGACTTTCTTATACTCGATGATTGGGCTTTGTTATACTCGATTAGGGAACTTTGTTATACTCGACCAGGGTCCTTTTTTGTGCTCGACCCGTGGCCTTTGTTATACTCGTTCAGGGGGCTTTGTTATATTCGATTAGGGGACTTTGTTATACTCGACCACGGGCCTTTGTTATGGTCAACCAGGGGACTTTGTTATACTCAATCAGGGGACTTTGTTATACTTGATCAGTGGGCTTTGTTTTCCTCGACCAGAGGACTTTGTTATACTCGATCAGTGGACTTTGTTATACTCGATGATTGGGCTTTGTTATACTCGATCAAGAGCTTTTTCGTAATCGATTAGGGGACTTTGTTGGACTCGATGAGGGGCCTTTGTTATACTCGATGAGGGGCCTTTGTTATATTCAATCATGGGCCATTATTATATTCAAACAGGGGACTTTGTTATACTCGATTAGGGGGCTTTGTTATAATCGATGAGGGGCATTTGTTATACTCGATCAAGGGCCTTTGCTATACTCGATCAGGGGATTTTGTTGAACCTGATCAGGGGGCTTTGTTATGCTCAATCAGGGGCCTTTGTTATACTATATTAGGGGCTTTTCTTATACTCGAACCAGGGGAATTTGTTATACTCGATCAGGGGATATGTTATACTCGATCAGGGGATGTGTTATATTCGATTAGGGGACTTTGTCATACTCAGTCAGGAGGCTTTGTTATACTCAACCGGGGGCCTTTGTAATACTCGATCAGGGGAATTTGGTATACTCGATCAGGGGACATTGCTATACACGATCAGGGGGCTTGGTTATACTCAACCATGGGACTTTGTTATATTCGATCAGGTGGTTTTGTTATACTAGACCAGGGGTCTTTGTTAGGCTCGATCAGTGTAATTTGTTATACTTGATCAGGAGACGCTATTATATAATATGGGTCTTTTGTTAATACTCTCCATCAGGGGACTGTTATACTTGATTAGGGACTTTGTATTATTTGATCTGGGAGCTTTATTTATGCTCGACCAGGGGCCTTTATGTTATCTTTCGATAAAGGACTTTGTTATATTCGATCAGAAGGACACTTTGTTATTCTCGATCAGGGCATGGTTATACTCGACCAGTTTGTTATACTCCATCGGGGAATTTGTATTAACCTAGCGAAGTTTTGTTATACTCGATAAGGGACTTTGTTATACTTTCGACCAGAGGGGCCTTTGTTATATTCGATCAGGGGACTTTGTTATACACACACGTCAAAAGAACTCTTATACTCGATAGGGGGACTTTGTTTTACTCGATCAGGGGCTTTGCTATACTCGACCAAGGGACTTTGTTAAACTCGATTAATGGCCTTTATTATACTCGATCAAGGGCATTTGTTATACTCGATTAGGGGACTTTGTTATACTCGATCAGAGGACTTTGTTATACTCGATCAGGGACTTTGTTATACTCGACCAGGGGACTTTGTTATACTCGATCAGGAGGCTTTGTTATACTCGATCCGGGGACATTACTATACTCGACCAGGGAACTTTGTTATACACGATCAGGGGATTTGTTATACTCGATCAGGGGATGTGTTATACTCGATCAATGGACTTTGTTATACTCGATCAGGGGACTTTGTTTTACTCGATCAGGGGGCTTTGTTTTCCTTGATCAGGGACTTTGTTATTCTCCATCAGGGTCTTTGTTATACTGCATGAGGGGCCTTTGTTATACTCGACCAGGGGACTTTGTTATACTCGATCAGTGGACTTTGTTATACTTGATCACTGGACTTTGTAATATTCGATCAGGGTGCTTTGTTATACTCGACCAGGGTCCTTTGTTATTCTCGATAAGGGGACTTTGTTATACTCGATCAGGGTCTTTGTTTTACTC
>NW_024750514.1:0-8784 GCF_018991925.1 Homarus americanus
CCGAGGTGTGAGGGCAGGGCCACCCGTTTAGGTCTATAACCAGCTGTGTGAGGGCCAGGCACACCTTCAGTGCCATGAAACGGGGTGTGAAGGCCGGGCACCGCTACAGTGCTGTGAATTGGGGTGAGAGGCCCGGGCACCCCTCCAGCACCATGACCCGGGGTATGAGGGCCGGGCACCCCTTCAGTGCTATGACCCGGGGTGTGAGGGCCGAGCACCCTTTCAGTGCCATGACCCGGGGTGTGAGGGCCGGTCACTCTTTCAGTGCCATGACCCGGAGTGTAAGGGCCGGGCACCCCTTCAGCCCCATGACCCGAAGTGTGAGGGCCGGCCACCCATTTAGGTCTATAACCAGGTGTGTGAGGGCCGGGCACACCTTCAGTGCCATGGCCAGGGGTGTGACACTTGGGCACCCCTCAACACACCATGACCCGGGGTGTTAGGGCCGGGCACCCCTTCAGTGCCATGAGCCAGGGTGTGAGGGCCGGGCACCCTTTCAGTGCCATGACCCGGGGTGTGAGGGCCGGTCACTCCTTCAGTGCCATGACCCGGAGTGTGAGGGCCGGGCACCCCTTCAGCCCCATGACCCGAGGTGTGAGGGCCGGCCACCCATTTTGGTCTATAACCAGGTGTGTGAGGGCCGGGCACACCTTCAGTGCCATGGCCAGGGGTGTGACGGCCGGGTCACCGCTTCAGTGCAATGACCCGGGGTGCGAGGGCCGGCCACCCCTTCAGTGACATGACCCGGAGCGTCAGTTACGGGCACCCCTTCAGTGTCATGAGATGGGGTTTGAGGGCCGGGCACCCCTTCAGTGCCATGAAACGGGGTGTGATCGCCGGGAACCCCTACAGAGCTATGAACCGGGGTGTGATGGCCGGGCACACCTTCACATGATACGGGGTGTGAGGGCCGGGCACCCCTCCAGCACCATGGCCCGGGGTGTGAGGGCCGGGCGCCTCTCCAGCACCATGGCCCGGGGAGTGATGGCCAGGCAGCCCTTCAGTGACTTAACCCGGGGTGTCAGGGCCGGGCACCCCTTTAGTGCCATGAGCCGGGGTGTGAGAGACGGGCACCCCTTTAGTGCCATGAAACGGGGTGTAAGGGCCGGGCAACCCAAAAGAGCTATGAATCGGGGTGTGAGGGCCGGGCACCACTTCACATGACACGGGGTGTGAGGGCCGGGCACCCTTCCATATGACACGGGGTGTGAGGGCCGGGCACCTTTTCAGTGCCATGACCCAGGGTGTGAGGGCCTGGCACCCGTTCAGTGCCATGAAACGGGGTGTGAGGGCCGGGCACCCCTTCACATATCTCTTATACAGTAAATAGAACCTACAAAATCTATACAGGTGTTTGTGTTCGCTCCTGTATATTGAACTTATTACCCAGAACATGAACATGGCCCAGTGTGTACTTTTACTGGATAATTACGAGTGACAGTGCAAAGTTTGTGGAAAGCCGGCTTATGGACCCCTAGCCCTGCGTCAACCGCCGCCCGCCAACCCTCCTCGAAGAATTTAGCAACTTTGAGCAGTGTCAGTGACAGTGATTTTCTGTGAAGTGTTTAGTGCATTGTGTGTTTCGTGCCATTCATGTGTGACCTTCTTCTAAAGGATTCCCAAGGTACACGGCATGTTCTGGGCATTTGTAAGGAGTAGACTTCAGTACACCTCCCCTCGCCAAGCCTGGAGGGTAACTGCTGCTAGTAGTCGTCTCCACCCCCCCTCACAGCGTCGTCTCCACACCCCTTCACAGCTCGAGGAGACCGCTCTCACTGCCCGGGACACACACACACGTACACACACACTGACCGGGATGATTTCCTTATATATATTTTATATATATAATCTACTTATCTGTGTATTTAATTAAATTTTTGTCTGAGATCTTGTTGATACGACGGGCTGACCGGTCAACACTGATTTAGACACAGTACACAGATGAAGTAGTTATGTCTCGTGCCTTACGTAGCCCTGGAACCAGCGTCCGGATGAGTCAGTCGGATGATAGCCCCGCAGAGATGGATGACCAGGCTGACCATGACGCTCCAACTCCCACAACATCGCGCAGCCCTTCACCTCCATATTCAGCGTTGTCTCCAGAGATAATTGCTTTAATGAAGTTTATGAGAGATGAAAGGCGCGAGGATGAAGCTAACAGACGTGTGACGGATGAACACAGAAGGCAAGCAGAGGCAGAGAGAGACCACCAACGGAGATTGGAAGACAGTGCACGGTTTGAAGCTTTGATATCTCGCCTCACTGTTAACCAAGCCCCTGGCTCTAACACTGCCTCGGTACTGAATGGTTCAGATACCTCATCAATGCTTCCTTCACGCCCCCCAGCCCCACCTAAAGCAGCTGCTCAAACACCGCCCATCTTGAAGCCTGATGTGAATTTCCAGACTTTTCGTGAATGGCGGCGACGGTGGACTGATTATGCTACAATGGTGGATCTCCAGAGTTTGTCACAGCCGAAACAACTCATCCAGCTGCGTATGTGCCTGTCCTTGGAAATTCAGCGTGTCTTGGAACATCCGTTGCAGGTACCTCCGACCTCTTCGCTGTCTGTAGAGGAGGTATTGGACATTCTACAACGGCACATCAAAGGACAGCACAATGAAGCTCTGCGCAGGAGGGAATTGTTTAGCTGCAGACAGATGGAGGGTGAGACTTATGACGCCTTTTATGTACGTCTTAAGAGAGCCTCGGAAGAGGTAGATATATGTCTAGGCCACCACCAGCAGTGCGAGGAGACCCAGTTGAAGCAGGTGATCCTGATGGGTGTTAAGGACGAGGAACTTGTCCAACGCCTCACCTCCCTCGACTCTTCCTCTTCTCTCAAGGATGTGTTGACGATATGTCGCTGCCAGGTGTGTCACCTCTGCCATCCGAGCTCCCCCTACAGCTGTATGCGCTGTGTCCCGGTACAAGGACAAGAAGTCTGTTCCTACGCCTTCGCCCACCACGTCCACGCCCGGTTCATTTTGTAACAACTGTGGTAAGCAGCACGGAACACAGGTGTGTCCAGCTGCTGAGTCTACATGCAACAGTTGTGACCGTAAGGGCCACTGGTCACTCACAGTACGGTGCCCTGCCAAACGCGTCCAGTGCAATGTGTGCGGTCGTCTGGGCCACTATGACAAGTGTTGCCCTTCCAACAAACCCAAGGGACAGCGTCGGCGGAAGCATCAGCTCCCTTCCACCAGAGAGGGCCGCCCACAGTCTTCCAATCAGAAGCATGACGACCCTGGACAACGCTCGAGCCATATTAGGAATGTGTGCTCCCCCCCCCGCGTCCCAGGACCAAAGTCCCCCAGTACATCAGTGTCATTGTGACCTACTGCAGTGTGTCATCCCGTCTTCAGATGTTGCCCGACACCGGCGCTGATGCTACAGTCATCGGTCCCCAGCATTTGCAATGCTTGGGGCTCTCTCAAAGCGATCTAGGACCGCCTCCCAAGGACCTCTGCGTCACGGCAGATGGTTCACAGATGGCCCCAGCCCTAGGATCACTCCGAGCACAAGTCACCTTTGGCAACAGGTCGTGTCAAGCCTGGATTGATGTGCATAACGGTGTCCCGACTCCTTTGCTGTCCTAAAGACATTGCCAAGAGTTGGCCATCATCTCCCAGGACTTCCCCAAACCTATTCTTGAGGTAAAATACGCCAACAGGGTGCACGAAGGGAGCAGCAACTACCTTGCTGCCGCCCTACCCCTACCTCTGGCCAGTGACACCTCTCCTTCGGTAGTTGTCCCTGCTGCATCACGTCCCCACGTCTTGGCTCGCCTTCACGACAGTCACCGTGGAGCTGAGGCCACCAAACGACGTGCAAGACAGACTGTGTTCCGGCCTGGCATCGACCCCGACATCTCCAATGCTGTCCAGGTGTGTATGCCCCGCCACGTATTACAACCCAGCCAGCAGCAGGAACCCTTTATGAGTGACGACAACCCCACCCGCCCCTTTGAGTCTGTGTCGGCCGACTTTTTCTCTGTGTCAGGAAAGTCCTTCCTTGTTATCGCCGACCGTCTCTCTGGTTGGCCGGTTGCCATCAAGTGCGGTAATGACACGACGTCTGCCGCCACCATCAGCAAGTTCCGCCACTACTTCCGTGACGTGGGCGTTCCTGTGCGCCTGCGAAACGACGGAGGGCCTCAGTTCACAAGCCGGGACTTTGCTGTGTTCCTCGACCGATGGGGAGTCCGGCATGTGTTGTCATCGCACCATTACCCGCAGTCCAACGGCCACGCTGAGGCTGCTGTCAAATCCCTGAAGCACCTCATCCTTAAGGTGGCCCCTTCTGGGAACATTGACTGCGAGGCCTTCGACCGGGGTCTTCTTGAACTCCGCAACACACCTAACTACACCGGACGCTCCCCTGCCCAGGTTTTGTATGGACGCCCCTTCGTTCTTGTGTCCTTGCTCACCCTCAATCCTTCTCCAAGGAGTGGCAGGCCAACACAGAGGATTGTGATCGCCGAGCCGCCGAACGTGTTCAGGACGTCGTCGCCCGCTACAACGACCACGCCCTTTCTCTCCCCAGGTTGAGTGTCGGCACCCAAGTCCGTGTTGAGGACCCGACCTCCCTACGTTGGGACAAAGTAGGCGTAGTCATGGGTCTCGGTAGGTCACGGGACTACCAGGTGCGGTTACCCAGTGGTCGTGTGTGGTGGAGGAACCGCCGTTTTCTCCGCCGCGTAACAATGCCTTCTGCTGACCCCGCCACCAGTGTTGAGTCCCATACCCTTCTCAGTGATCGAGTCCCTCGACGCTCAGAACGGATCCAAAAGAAAAGGTCCGCTATGAGCGTATAGGGGGGAGGGAGGTGTATGTATATTCTGTATTATGTATGCTGCATTATATATTATGTATGTATATGATGTATGTGCTCCATTTATATATATTATTTATTCAGCCTAGCTAGCAGCGTGTGGCAATGTTATTACCATGTCCCACATGCTTAATTAATGTGCCTGGCGACGTATGGAAGCTGTTAATGTCTCACTTGCCATACGTCGTCTATAGAGCAGTTGACAAGCAGACAGGTTGAGGAGCGGTACTCCCCTTGTGTACATATCTCTTATCCAGTAAATAGAACCTACAAAATCTATTCAGGTGTTTGTGTTCGCTCCTGTATATTGAACTTATTACCCAGAACATGAACAGGCACCCCTTCACATGACACGGGGTGTGAGGGCCGGGCACCTTTTCAGTGCCATGACCCAGGGTGTGAGGGCCTGGCACCCGTTCAGTGCCATGAAACGGGGTGTGAGGGCCGGGCACAAATACTGAGCTATGAACCGGGGTGTGAGGGCCGGGCACCCCTTCACATGACAAGGGGTGTGAGGGCCGAGCACTCGTTTAGGTCTATAACCAGGTGTGTGAGGGCCGGGCACCGCTTCAGTTCCATGTCCCGGGGTGTGAGGGCCGGGCACCCCTTTAGTGCCATGAGCCGGGGTGTGAGGGCCGAGCACCCCTTTAGAGCCATGAAACGGGGTGTGAGGGCCGGGCAACCCTACAGAGCTATGAATCGGGGTGTGAGGGCCGGGCACCACTTCACATGACACGGGGAGTGAGGGCCGGGCAGCCCTTCATATGACCCGGGGTGTGAGGGCCGGGCTCGATTTCAGTGCCATGAATCGGGGTGTGAGGGCCGGCACCCCTCCAGCACCATGATCCGGGGTATGAGTGCCGGGCACCCCTTCAGTGCTATGACCCGTGGTGTGCGGGCCGAGCACCCTTTCAGTGGCATGACACCGGGGTGTGAGGGCCGGGCACCCTTTCAATGACATGACCCGGGGTGTGTGGGCAGGGCACCCTTTCAGTGCCATAACCCGGGGTGTGAGGGCCTGTCACTCCTTCAGTGCCATGACCCGGGGTGTGAGGGCGGGTCACACCTTCAGCCCCATGACCCGGGGTGTAAAGGCCGGGCACTCGTTTAGGTCTATGACCAGGGGTGTGAGGGCCGGGCACTCGTTTAGGTCTATGACCAGGGGTGTGAGGGCCGGGCACCCCATCAGCACCAAGACCCGGGGTGTGATGGCCGGGAACCGCTTCAACCCCATGACCCGGGGTGTGAGGGCCGGGCACCCCTCAGCCACCATGAACCGGGGTGTGAGGACCGGGCACCCTTTCAGTGCTATGAATCCGGGTGTGAAAGGCACCCCTTCAGCACCATGCCCCTGGGTGTGAGGGCCGGGCATCCCTTTAGTGACATAACCCGGGGTGTGCGGGCCGGGCACCCTTTCAGTGCCATGAATCGGGGTGTGAAAGCCGGGCACCCATTCAGCACCATGACCCAGAGTGTTAGGGCCGGGCTCGATTTCAGTGCCAAGAAGTGGGGTGTGAGGGCCGGGCACCCCATCAGCACCATGACCCCGGGTGTGATGGCCGAGAACCGCTTCAACCACATGACCCGGGTGGAGGGCTGGCACCCCTCAGCCATCACAGACCTGGGGTGTGAGGGTTGGCCCCTTTCAGTGCCATGAATCGTGTGAGGGCCGGGCACCCCTCAGCCATCATGACCCGGGGTGTGAGGGCCGGGATCCCTTTCAGTGCCATGAATCGGGGTGTGAAAGCCGGGCACCCCTTCAGCATCATGACCCGGGGTGTGAGCGCCAGGCACCCCTTCAGTGCCATGACCAGGGGGGTGAGGGCCGGGCAACCCTTCAGTGACATGACCTGGGGTGTGAGGGCCAGGAACCCTTTCAGTGCCATGACCCGGGGTGTAAGGGCCGGTCACTCCTTCAGTGCCATGACCCGGGGGGTGAAGGCTGGGCACCTCTTCAGCCCCATGACCCGGGGGGTGAGGGCCGGGCACTCGTTTAGCTCTATGACCAGGGGTGTGAGGGCCAGGCATACCTTCAGTGCCATGGCCAGGGGTGTGAGGGCCGGGCACCTCTTCAGTGACATGACCCGGGGCTTTAGGGTCGGGCACCCCTTCAGTGCCATGAGCCGGGTGTGAGGGTCTGGCATCCCTTAGTGCCATGGAACGGGGTGTGAGGCCTGGGCACCCCGACAGAGCTATGAACCGGGGTGTGAGGGCCGCGCACCTATTCAGTGCCATGACCCGGGGTGTGAGGGCCGGGCACCCTTTCAGTGCCATGAATCGGGGTGTGATGGCCGGGCACCCCTTCAGCTCCATGACCCGTGGTGTGAGGACCGGGAACCGCTTAAACCCCATGACCCGGGGTGTGAAGACCAGGCAACCCTTTAGGTCCATGACCCTGGGTGTGAGGGCCGTGCACCCCTTAAGTGACATGACCCGGGGTGTGAGGCCCGGGCACCCGTTTAGTGACATGACCCGGGGTGTGAGGGCCGGGCACCCCTCCAGCACCATGACCCGGAGTGTGAGGGCCGGGCACCCCTTCAGTGACATGACCCGGGGTTTGAGGGCCGGGCACCCCTTCAGCACCATGACACGGGGTGTGAGGGCCGGGCACCCCTTCAGTGCCATGACCCGGGGTGTGAGGGACGGGCACCCTTTTAGTGCCATGAAACGGGGTGTGAGTGCCGAGCACCCATACAGTGCTTTGAAAAAGGGTGTGTGTGCCGGGCACCCCTTCACATGACCCGGGGTGTCAGGGCCGGGCACCCCTCCTGCACCATGACCGGGGGTGTGAGCGCCGGGCACCCCATAAGTGACATGAACCAGGGTCTTTGGGCCGGGCACACCTTCAGTGCCATGAGACGGGGTGTGAGTGCCGGGCACCCCTTTAGTGCCATGAAACGGGGTGTGAGGGCCGGGCACCCCTACAGAGCTATGAACCGGAGTGTGAGGGCCGGGCACCTCTTCACATGACACGGGGTGTGAGGGCCTGGCACCTTTTCAGTGCCATGACCCGGGGTATGAGGGCCGGGCTCGATTTCAGTGCCATGAATCGGGATGAAATGGCCGGGCACCCCTCCAGCACCATGACCCGAGGTGTGAGGACCGGGCACCCCATCAGCACCATGACCCGGGGTGTGAGGACCGTGCAGCCCTTCAGTACCATGACCCGGGGTGTGAGGGCTAGGCACCCCTTTTGTGCCATGATCCGGAGTGTGACAGCTGGGGACCCCTTCAGTGACATGACACGGGGTATGAGGGCCGGGAACCCTTTCAGTGACATGACCCGGGGTGTGAGGGCCGGGCACCCCTCCAGCACCATGACCCGGGGTTTGAGGGCCGGGAACCCCATCAGCACCATGACCCGGGGTGTGCGGGCCGGGAACCGCTTCAACCCCATGAACCGGGGTGTGAGGGCCGGGCACCCCTTTAGAGACATGACCAGGGGTGTGAGGGCCGGGCACCCCTCCGACACCATGACCCGGGGTTTGAGGGCCGGGCACCCTTTCAGTGCCATGAATCGGAGTGTGAAAGCCAGGCACCCCTTCAGCACCATGATCCGGGGTGTGAGGGCCGGGAACCCCTTCAGTGACATGACCTGGGGTGTGAGGGCCGGGCACCCCTTCAGTGACATAATCCGGGGTGTGAGGGCCGGGAACCGCTTCAACCCCATGACCCGTGGTGTGAAGGCCGGGCACCCCTTTAGGTCCATGACCCGGGTGTGAGGGCCGTTCACCCCTTCAGTTCCATGACCCGGGGTGTGAGGGCCGGGCACCCCTTCAGTGTCAATAGCCGGGGTGTGATGGCCGGGCACCCTTTCAGTGCCATGAAGCGGGGTGTGAGGGCCGGGCACCCCTACAGTGCTGCGAACCGGAGTGTGAGGGCAGGGCACCCCTTCACATGACATGGGGTGTGAGGGCCTGGCACCTTTTCAGTGCCATGACCCGGGGT
>NW_024750515.1:0-17014 GCF_018991925.1 Homarus americanus
GAATTTGATGATGAAAATTGATACGGTACAGTATTTTATAAAAGAACAAAAAGTTAATGAGGCTGAAGTTCCCTCAAGCACTTCCCCGGATTATATGTAATTCAATAAGTCTATAAAAGGATCAACTTTATATTATTTCTAATTTCATGTTGGTCTCCTTTAATGGGAGTGATACTAAACACACTGGACTTGATTATACAAAAAACAATGATGGTATCTTTCTACATATCATTTCTTTCTTATTTACTCCATGTTTTACATTTTTCGAGACATGTTTAGAAACACAAAACAACTTACAGGTCTAAAGGAGTTAATACCTTGTAAATATTGCATATATCACCTTTCTTAGTATCTTTGTCTATCGTTTTTCATTCTAAATAGTCCTCAGTGTTGAGTGCAAGTTTTGCTCAGGGTCTTGTGAAAAACATACATTTTAATATATATATATATATATATATATATATATATATATATATATATATATATATATATATATATATATATATATATATATATATATATATATATATATATATATACACACTTGCGGAATCGCCGTCCTCCGGGCGGCTCTTTCGCTAGGCCACGGTAGGACGCCACCTTCCGGGAGGCTCCACATTGTCTCACTGTAGTGCATTGAGGTAGACCACATTTTTGGTTTTGCCATTAGCAGCAAGTATGTACAGATTTTTGCCAGTTCCCACTCTGGAGCATCCAACATAGAACTGTCCATGAGAGAAGCAAGGAAACACCAGGTTTAGGCCAACCATCTTTAGGGACTGTCCCTGGCTTTTGTAGATGGTCATGGCAAGGCTCACTTTAACCTGGAACTGAAGTCACTTGAACTCAAATGGCAGGTCAGTGGTGATGAGAGGTATCCTTGGTATAAAAATGTCCTCTCCTTTAGCTTTTCCTGTCAGTATTGTAGCTTCCAGTACATGTGGCATCATGTTCTTCTTGTGAGCGACTCGTCTCTCATTTTGAGTATGATGTCTCGTTTCTCAAACTCTTGACCCACAATCAGGATGGCTACTTCATCAACTACAGGAGCATTGAATCTTCTTTCATGTTCTCCCTTAGGGTTCGTGCCTGCTTTGATCCTGACTTTGTACTCGTCAGAAGGCATGTTTTCCAAGGCATTTTTAAATGACTGTACATACGTGTTGCGCTCATGCAGCATTTCTTGGATAGATAGGACAATGTCATGTCTGACACCTTGAATATTGCCACACCTGATAGTAGTCTGCTTTTCATGATCTCCCATGAAGTAGATTTGGAGGAACTTTGTCTGCTCATCTTCCAGTGGTAAGAGGGATCCTGCTTTGTGATAGACTTAACCCTGGACTTTGAATGTTGGAATGTATCCGTGCTGACGAACTACTCTGGTAGCTCCAAGGGATGTCATCTGGACGCATGAATTGTACTTCAGTATATTTTCCAAGAAGTGTTTTGACTCTGGTATTGTTCCCAGCAGGAGAGTCTTCAATGGTTGTGGTGGTTTTTCCAAATTTGGCAGTTGTACTTTCCCATGAGAGCAGTACAGTCCAGCATATTCTCCTTTGTACTTCTTTGCACCGCAGTGTTCACATTTCTTATCCATGTTGCCAATGACAACAGAGGGATACTTTTCATATTCTATATCATTGTCATAGTTAAATGCTGCTCTTGCAGGTGGATGCCACTGTGTATTCTTTCTTAGAATTTTGGATCCCACAGCTCTCTGTCTGTCAGCATTCAAACGAATTTCATGCGCTTGATCATTTTCTAGAGAAGGCCTTTCTGCTGTTTGCTATCTGTCAGCATTAAGACGGGATTCCCTTTCCTGATCTGTTTCCTGTGACCGACTGTCCACTGTTCGGTCTCTCTGAGCATTAAGACGGGATTCCCTTTCCTGATCTGTTTTCTCTGACCGACTGTCCACTGTTCTCTTTCTGTTAGCATTAAGACGGGATTCCCTTTCCTGATCTGTTTCCTGTGACCGACTGTCCACTGTTCGCTCCGGGCGGCTCATCAGCTAGGCCACGGTAGGACGCCACCCTCCGGGAGGCTCCACATTGTCTCACTGTTCAGTCCCCAAAACTTATTCTTCCATCAATAGTTCATTAACGGTGTATGTAAGTTCCACCATGTTTTTCACTACAATGGTACAGCAAAGTATATTTTTTTAACATTAAACTGTTCTTTTTTTATTGCCTAATCATCACTACATATAACATCATCCAGCATCACTACATATAATACCATCCATTATCACTACATATAACACCATCCATCATCACTACATATACCACCACCCATCGTCACTGCATATAACACCACCTATCATCACTACATATAACATCATCCATCATCACTACATATAACACCATCCATCATCACTACATATAACATCATCCATCATCACTACACATAACACCACCCATCACCACTACATATAACATCGTCCATCATCACTACATATAACACCATCCATCATCATCACTACATATAACACCATCCATCATCACTACAGATCGGTAAAGTAGTTTCCGAGATTCTCGTGCGGACACACATACACACAAACACACAAACAAACACACACACATATATATGTTTTATATAGTAGTAGGTAGTAGGCAGCTACTGAACAGGGAGGTACTACCGCCTGGGAAGACATTGGAAGCATCATGTATTGTCTAATGGTAGACCCTGCTGCTATATGGTATCACGAAAACTGTGACCAAGTCCCAGGTTGCTCATCTATCTTTCTGCCTCATTTATACACAATTGCAGGGTCTCAACTGTCTCTTACTCTTGACAACACCACAAATAAAGCCGTACTCATTCTTAATCTGTTTTATTCATTCTATTTTATTCTCCTATGTCAGTTGATATTAATACGGATGGGTCCCACTGGTCGGGAAGGTTGTGGACCCCAGGGCCGACCTGACCATCATCAAGCTACTGAGGCCTCAACTGACGCCACCGCCGTTGCTGGAGGATCGGCTTTTTTCACACTTCATTTTTCCAACATTCACGGACTGAGATCCAAATTTTCTTCTGTGGAGCACCATCTATCAACCTCTTCCCCCAACCTCTTACTACTCTCCGAACTTCAACTGACCAAAGCAGCTTCACCCAAACCTTTTCAAGTCTCTAACTACAACCTTTATACCTACTTCCGTTCTAAGGGACGTGTATGCGCCTACTGCAACACACATACACCTATAGCCCGACTCACGGATCTTGAATCTCCCTTTTATGATGTCATCTAGCTCAAAATATTTCTACCTACTGTGACTATTTTTCTCTGTTTCCTATACTGTTCTCCCAACTCTACCAACTATATCGAACTCTTTGACTATCTCACTTCTTGCCATGAGTCGTTGCTATCCACACACCCCAACACCGAGATCCTCTACCTAGGGGATTTCATTGTACAACACAGAGAGTGGCTTGGCTCTGCAAGGGATGACCCAGGTGGAGCTGAGGCACTCTCTTTTTCCCTACTTAATGATTTGGAACAAATAATCAAACACCCTACACGCGTTCCTGATCGACACGATCAACTTGCTAACATTCTTGATCTTTGTTTTACCTCTAACCCATCACACTATTCATACTAAATTTTTGCCCCCTTAAGGTCTTCTGATCACAACCTTATTTATATTAAATCAAACTGGGCACGACCACCTCCCCCACCCCCCTCTAAACGTCAACTATGGCACGATCGGAGGGCAAGCTTGCAATCCTTGTGAGAATTCTTCACCGACTTTCCTTGGGATGAATGTTGCTTTTCCACTCGGGATGCCTCGGTATGTGCTGACAGCATTGCTGGGGTTATACAGGGAGGTATGAGTGTATTTATCCCATCTACTACCAAAATTTTCACATTATAATCATGGTTTGATCGCTCCTGCTCTCTTGCTTGCAGGGTGAGAGATAGGGCATATCGAGCTATGAAACTATCTCCTTCTCCTATAACCCACACCTCTTTCATTACTTCTAGGAATCGTTGTAAGGCTATTCTTCGTAGGGCCAAGCGGAATTTTATTAAAAGAAAGACCGCTATCCTGAATAATTCTTCCTCTAGTAAATCCTTCTGGTCCTTAACTAAAAACATCTGTAACAACTTCTGCACGCCTTCTTTTCCTCCCCTCTTCCGTCCCAATAACACTATAGCCAACTCTCCCCCTGACAAAGCCAACCTCTTTGGCACCTTATTCTCCTCTAACTCCACCTTAGACGATTCCCACTCTATCCCTCCTACCCCTGCACCTCCTACTGAACCTATGCACTTTCCTATAATCTCCACTCGCAGGGGTGCCGGTGTGTTATCCAGGTTGGATGTGAGTAAGGCGCATGGACCGGACGGAATACCCCCTCGTGTTCTGAGGGAGTGTGCTGAAGCCCTGGCCCCTGTGCTTGCTCGCCTCTTTCGCCTTTGCCTCAAAACCCAAACTTTTCCTTCTTCTTGGAAGCATGCCTTGGTTCAACCCATCTCGAAGAAGGGTGACCATTCTAATCCCTCTAACTATCGCCTCATTGCCCTAACTTCATCCCTCTCTAAGATTTTCGAAACTATCTTGAACTCCCATTTTCTCCGTCACCTTCAACGCCTTTCTCTTTTGTCGGATCACCAGTATGGATTTCGCCAGGCGAGATCTACTGGTGATCTGCTCTCCTATTGCACCCATCTTTGGTCATCCTCTCTTAGGGATTATGGGGAAACTTTTGTCGTGGCTCTCGACATCTCCAAAGCATTTGACAGGGTATGGCACATATCTTTGCTATCTAAACTTCCCTCTTTTGGTGTCTCTCTCCACTTTGTTTTCTCATCTCTAGCTTCTTTGAGAACCGATCCAAGGCAGTTGTTGTCGAGGGATCGATTTCTCGCTCTTTCTCTACCAGTAGTAGCGTCCCACCGGGTTCTGTTCTTTCACCAACTCTCTTCCTTCTTTTTATCAATGATTTACTTCACACTACAAATAATTCTATCCATTCTTACGCTGATGATTCTACTCTTCACTCTTCCTCACATTTTCCCCTTCCTCCTAACTCTCAAACTAGATCTGTTTCTAGAACTGATATCATTACTTCTACCAACGCGGATCTGTGCAGCATCTCTGAATGGGGAAGTACAAATTTGGTTAAGTTCAATTGTATAAAACTCAATATATACCAATTACACTTTGTAAATTAGACGATCTCTCACCAATTACATTTCAGGACGCTATCATCCTCCCAAATTCTAAAATAAATATGTTAGGCCTTGGAGATGTTCGGGGTACTTGGTTCTAACTACAGTAGCGAACGTAAACACCTGTAGAGTTCTGTAGGTTCTCATTAACGGAAATATACAGGGGTGCGCTTACAAGCGCAGGTAGTCCTTACACTCCTATAGGGTCAACTGACCTCACTCTGACCTCTCGGGCGACATGTGGTAAGTGGTATACTAGCAGCTTCCAGATGTCGCCAGGCACATTTATCTAAGCTTGTGGTGACATGAAACAGGGGCATTGCCACACGCTACTGACTAGAGAAATAATGTGTATATATAGAGTACATACGTGGTATACATACAACATACATAATATACATACACCTCCCCCCCCTATACGCTCATAGCAAAGTCTTGAGCAGACCTTTTCCTGTGGATCCGTTCTGAGCGTCGAGGGGCTTAATCACTGGGGTGGGAGGGGGTGGGATGCGAGTCTCAGCACTGGTGACGGGGTCAGCGGGATGGGATGCGTTACGGGGCGGAGGAAACGGCGGTTCCTCCACCACACCCGACCGCTGGGTAACCGCACCTGGTAGTCCCGTGACCTGCCGAGACCCATGAATAAGCCCACTTTGTCCCAACGTAGGGAGGTCGGGTCCTGGACACGGACTTGGGTGCCGACACTCAACCTGGGGAGAGGACGGGCGTGGTCGTTGTGGCGGGCGACGACGTCTTGAAAACGTTCGGCGGCTCGGCGATCACAATCCTCTGTCTTGGCCTGCCACTCCTTGGAGAAGGATTGAGGGTTAGCAGGGACACAAGGACGGAGGGGGCGTCCATACAAGACCTGGGCAGGGGAGCGTCCGGTGTAATTGGGTGTGTTGCGGAGCTCAAGGAGACCCTGGTCGAAGGCCTCGCAGTCAATATTCCCAGAAGGGGCCACTTTGAGGATGAGGTGCTTCAGGGATTTGACACCAGCGTCAGCGTGGCCGTTGGACTGCTGGTAATGAGACGGTGACAACACATGCCGGACTCCCCATCGGTCGAGGAACGCGGCAAAGTCCCGTCTTGTGAACTGGGGCCTCCGTTGGTTTGCAGATGCGCAGGAACGCCCACGTAACGGAAGTAGTGGCGGAACTTACTGATGGTGGCGGCAGATGTCGCATCATTACCGCACTTGATGACAACCGGCCAACCAGAGAGACGGTCGACGATAACCAGGAAGGACTCTCCTGACACACAGAGAAAGTCGGCCAACACAGACTCAAAGGGGCGGGTGGGTTTGTCGTCACTCATGAAGGGTTCCTGCTGCTGGCTGGGTTGTAGTACTTGGCGGGGCTTACACGCCTGGACAGCATTGGAGATGACGGGGTTGATGCCAGGCCGGAACACAGTCTGTCTTGCACGCCATTTGGTGGCCTCGGCTCCACAGTGACTGTCGTGGAGGCGAGCCAAGGCGTGGAGACGTGAAGCAGCATGGACAACTACCGAAGGAGAGGTGTCACTGGCCAGAGGTAGGGGTAGGGCGGCAGCAGGGTAGTTGCTGCTCCCTTCGTGCACCCTGTTGGCGTATTTTACCTCAAGAACCGGTGTTGGGAAGTCCTGGGAGATGATGGCCAACTCTTGGCAATGTCTGTAGGACAGCAAATGAGTCGGGACACCATTATGCACGTCAATCCAGGCTTGACACGGCCTGTTGCCAAAGGTGACATTTGCATAGAGTAAACCTAGGGCTGGGGCCATCTGTGAACCATCTGCCGTGACGCAGAGGTCCTTGGGAGGCGGTCCTAGATCGCTTGGAGAGAGCCCCAAGCATTGCAAATGCTGGGGACCGATGACCGTAGCCTCAGCACTGGTGTCGGGCAGCATCTCGAGACAGGATGACACATTGCCGTAGGTCACGATGACGCTGACGTGCTGGGGGACTTTGGTCCTGGGACGCGAGGAGTACACCCTCCTAATATGGGTCGGGCTTTGTCCAGGGTCGTCGTGCCTCTAATTTGGCGACTGTGGGCGGCCCTCACTGGTGGAAGGGCGCTGCTGCTTCCGTCGACGCTGTCCCTTAGGTTTGTTGGTCGGACAATACTTGTCGTAGTGGCCCAGACGACCACACACATTGCACTTGTTACAGGAGCCACGCCGCAATTATGCATGATCTACCTGCAACTCACAGACCATGCATCTATTGGCCTGATATCTGCAGCACCACGAGCAGCATAAACCTAGGGACGAAACTCGAGTATATTCTCTTGAATTACCAGTCCGGGGTTCCCTTCTCCATATCCTGGTTGTTGCGTCACCTCCTCCAAGTCTTCTTCATCAGCTCCAGTTCAATGAGAGTTCAGTTCACTCTGGGAAGTGACCACAGGATCACCTATCCTGGAAACCTACGGCACAGTGACTACCAACCGTCTTCTACAATACTCAGCCTTGCTCGTCAGCCATCTCAGCTCTGCACTTAAGTATTTGTAATCTTATATTGCCTCCCCACGTCCACTTTGCTTCAAATTATTGTATTTTGTATAAATATGTATATACTGTTAATGTTTAGGTTAAGTATGGTTAAGGGTAAATTATAGAAAGCTGAATATTTTGTTAAGGAATTTATGGTACTTTATTATACACAACAAAAACTCGCATCCTCTGTCTACCCTTTTATAGTCCAATTGTCTTTTTTTTTTTTTTTGTTGCCTGTTGGGATCTGGGTAGACTTTTAACTATATTCTAAATCCCCAACTCTTAACAAATGGCGACCGTGACAGGATACGACCTTAAGTACCATATTCCTGCCTCCCTTGTAACTCCTTGTTAATTATTCCTCCCAGTCACTTCTGTTCACAATTGCTTTACGGTGGTTTAAACTTTCCTTCATATGTGTGTGCATATATTGGTATTATCTTACAGTAAGAGTGACAGACGTAGGATATTAGGTTCCAAGTGTCATAAGGCTTTCCTGTTATTACACGTGGCAGTCGTGTAGTAAGTTTTATTGAGTGTAGGGAAGAATCCGGATCTGTTTAATGCTGTACCCTCGCTCCAGAGTAGGCTGTTCCATAGTCACTAGTTTAGGGTGAAGTGATATCTTGAGACGCCCTGCTCTACCAGGACCCCATAATTATAAAGCCTCCATTATTGTTGTTCTCATTATCTCATTCGGGGTCAGTCATACCAATCTCAGGGTTGTTAATCCGGATCTTTATATTAATGCCGTAATACGCCCTTCCTGCTTACTCAAGGGTTGTTAATCCGGATCTTTATATAAATGCCATAATACGCCCTTCCTGTTTCAAGTATCTCTGGGTTGTTAATCCGGATCTTTATATAAAAGCCGTAATACGCCTTTCCTTTTTCAAGGATCTCAGGGTTGTTAATCCGGATCTTTATATTAATGCCGTAATACTCCCTTCCTCTTTCAAGTATCTCAGGGTTGTTAATCCGGATCTTTATATTAATGCCGTAATACGCCCTTCTTGTTTACTCAAGGGTTGTTAATCCGGATCCTTATATTAATGCCGTATCCTTCCTGTTTACTCAAGAGTTTGTTAATCCGGATCTTTATATAAATGCCGCAATACGCCCTTCCTGTTTGAATTATCCAAGGGTTGTTAATCCGGGTCTTTATATAAATGCCGTAATACGCCCTTCCTGTTTCAAGTATCTAAGGGTTGTTAATCCTGATCTTTATATTAATGCCGTAATACGCCCTTCCTGTTTCAGGTATCTAAGGGTTGTTAATCCGGATCTTTATATTAATGCCTTAATACGCCCTTCCTCTTTCAAGTCTCTTATCCTTATCTAAGGATCTTATCAGAAGAATAATATTCATAAGTGTAATTTCCCTAGGTATAAGTTGGGTAGTTTCCTGGACTTTCTGGTTATCCACTGCCGTGATATTTTCGAGGGTAATCCACTTATCTTATCTTTTTGACCATTAATTAATTTATCTAGGTTTTCTTAATGGCCACCTCAGGATTTGTTAAACTTGGTAGTCCTGGAGGAGTGGAAGAGCAAGATACCATTTCACATCTTGAAGCATGTGGAGAAGCGTGGAGAGGTTAATTTAGGGCGTGCTGCTGAGCTGGCTGATGCATACGCCTTGCTGGTGGGGTCACTGTGCCGTAGGGAACGTGGTACTTTCCGGCATGTTAGGTCCTCCTCTGATGATAACCTTGAGGACGTGAGTGGTAGGTCGAAAGGTCCCACACTTACCCCCCCCACCCCCCCACTGATGCAACCAAGTTTTATTGTTCTTACTGTAAAAAACCAGGCCATACGATCCAGTCTTGTAAACACCCGAAGTGTCAAACTTCTACAAGTAGTTCCCTGGATCCCAAATTCAAACCAATAGCAACCACCAATGTGGAAAGGCCCCATCAGGATCTCTTCTCTTCATTCACCTATGAGGGCAAAATTTCAATCACAGAGGGGTCTCGTTCTTTCCCTATTCGTATACTACGTGATACAGGCGCAGCACAATCTATCCTCCTGTTTAACGTCATTCCTGATATATCTACCGCATTTGCTAATGAGAGTGTTCTAATTTCAGATCTTTCATCCCATTCTTCCTATCCCTTAGCTAAAGTGCACCTCCAATGTCCCTTGATTACTGGGGAAGTGCAAGTAGCCATTAGGAAAGATCTAATGCCTGTGAGCGGCATTCATTTATTATTGGGTAATGACTTGGTAGGAGTTCTAGTGGTTCCCAACATAAAGACAGTCGAATCTCCCTTACCTGTCAACTCCACCACTGACCTTGAAGAAACTATTCCTCACCTTTTCCCATCTTGTGCTGTCACCCGGTCTGGAATTATTGCAGAAATGAGGCCTCCCCAATAAGCGAACAATCTGATCCATCTTTGTTTAAACAGGTGATGAAAGACCTCAGTGTGGACCATTGTACATCTTCGGTTTACCACCCACACTCCCAAGGTTGCTTGGAACGGTTCCATCAAAACTTTCAAATCGATGCTAATAAACTATCTCCCCTCAACTATATAGTCCATACTCCTGATCGCAGGAAAGATTCACAACTTGTTCCCATTAATCTCATGAAACTTTACCATTCCAGGCAGTCAGAGGAAGACATCCCAGAGGCTATAAGCTAACCTGTATTGCATACGGATTTGTCAGGGCCGGAGCCGGAGACAGATGACATGGACCTATTGGAGAATTTAGACTTCCCTCTACCTAAAGAAAACCCTGCTAACAGTCACATACTCAACAACTTGGATGAGTATTTTTCTGTTCTGAATCCATCTCAAGCAAAAGATCTCACTAAGTTATTATCAACATTTCCTAAAAGTCACGTCAGACCTCCCAGGGTTTTGCAGTATACTTAAACATGATATTAAGCTAATCTCAGATGATGTACAACCCATTAGGCAATCAGCATATCGGCTAAATCCACAAAAAAGAGAGATTATGAAAAAGGAGGTAGTTTTTTTGTTAAAACATAACTTAGCTGAGCCCTGTTCCTCCCCCTGGGCTCCACCTTGCCTTCTCATTCCAAAACCCGATAGCAGTTTTCGTTTCTGTACCGATTATCGTAAAGTGAACCAGGTCACTGTCTCAGACTCCAACCCTTTACCTTTGATTGAAGATATAATAGACAGCATAGGCTGTGCAAAATTTATTACTACGATGGACTTGTTGAAAGGATATTATCAAGTGGGACTCAAGGATAGGGCAAAAATAATCTCAGCATTTATAACTCCATTTGGTCTTTTTCAATATTTGGTTATGGCGTTTGGCTTTTCTAATGCTCTGGCCACATTCCAGAGGGCAATCAATTACCTGATTCAGGACCTAGATGGGACGTTCGCCTACCTGGATGACCTGGTGGTGGTGTCGGACGGCTGGGACGAACATCTGGTGCGTTTGGAGATACTGTTCGCACGACTGCAAGAGACTGGATTCACCATAAACCTGGCTAAATCTGCTTTTGGCCAGGCCTCAGTGACTTACCTGGGACATATCGTTGGACATGGTATGGTGAGACCCAAGGACGCAAACGTTAAAGCCATCTTATCCTTCCCCACTCCAAGGACGAGGAAGGAACTCATGCGCTTCCTGGGGATGTGCGGCTACTACCGTCGGTTCTGCAGTAACTTCTCCAGCGTGGCCGGGCCCCTCACAGACCTTACCAGTTCTGCGGTCCCTTACATCTGGAACCAGAGGTGCGACCAGTCTTTTCCCCGCCTTCCTTGCCTCCAAGCCTGTAGTCCACCCACCTGACTACACCTTGCCCTTCCATCTGCAAATCGACGCTAGCGGTGTCGGAGTTGGGGCTGTGCTCCTACAACCGGACCCAACCACTGATGTCCTCCACCCTGTGGCATACTACTCCGCCAAGTTGAAAAAACATCAGACCAACTACTCGACCATAGAGAAAGGCTCTCTGGTGTTGGCAATAAAGAAGTTTGAATGTTACCTCCAGTCTTGCACAAACAACCCTAGTCTTCACCGACCATAACCACTCACGTTCATCCAAACCAACAAGACCTCCAACCAGCGAATCCTCCGCTTGGGCTCTCCTCACCCAGCCCTATAACCTGATTGCAGACTCCTTATCGAGCTCCAGTGGAAATGCAGCAGCTACTCTCCAGACGCACCAGGTGATCACCTCCTTCGCGCCCGCGCTACGGAGGTCTTTGGAGGGGGTGTGTTACGAACCCCTCACCCAGCACTACATTGTCCTGATCTACCTACCCAGAGCAACGCCATCTAGGGACGAGACACGAGTATGACTCGTCTTAGTTACCACTCCGGAGGTTTCCCTTCTCCTATCCTGGTTGTTGCGTCACCTCCAATTCGAGGAGAGAGGCTTGGCTCTGGGAAGTGACCACAGGATCATCTATCCTCTAAACCTACGTACGTGCAGTGACTACCTACCGTCTTCTACAATACTCAGCCTTACTCGTCAGCCATCTCAGCTCCTCACTTAAGTACTAGTATCTCTTGTATTAATTTCCCCACGTCCACTTGCTTCGAGATTGTTTTATGTTTATTAATATGTATATACTGTTAATGTTTAGGTTAAGTTTGGTTAAGGGTAATTTATAAGCTGAATATTTTGTTAAGGGATTTATGGTACTCTATTATATACAACGAAAACTCGCATCCTTTGTCTACCCTTTTTATAGTCCGATTGTCTTTGTTTTTATTGTTTGTTACCTGTTGGGATCTGGGTAGACGTATAACTATATTCTAAATCCCCAACTCGTAACAATAGCCATCTGTTACTGCCGTGTCTTTCCATACCTGTTTATTTCATTGTAATAGGTCTGGATTAATTTAACTTCTTCTGGTAGTCTGTTGTTGTTGGGGTAATGTTCTAAAGTGTGAAGTAGGAGTGTGTTTGGTTATAGATGTTTTTATTGCTGAGTGCAGTCTGTCCATTTCTGAGTCTATATCTTCTGTTGTTTTCCCTTGTAGGTTAATCGAGTGGTGATTACCTAAGTCGTCTTTGAAGCTGTCCCAGTCTGTTTACTCATTTTCAGTCTCTTTTTTATTGGTATCTGTATGGGGCTTGTTGACAGTGTTAGTATAATTGGCAGATGGTCACTGCCTGTAAGAGGTCCCTGTATTATATAGTAATTGAAAAAGGCTTTGTTGTTGGTAAAAATTTTGTCTGGTGTCGATTGTGTATTGTGATTTCTCCAGGTTGGAAAGTTAGGACCCAGATGATTGATTTTCCCTAAATTTATTAATTGATTAAGGGCGTTTCCCACGACGTTATTATTTGTATTATCAAAAATCCTATGTCTGGCGTTAAAGTCTCCTAAGATGTACATCGGATGACTATTGTTAGCCAATTTTAATAGGTCTTCTATAGGTAAGTAGTAGCAATAATTACGTCTCCTTGAGTTGTATTTATTTTTATTGCTAGAAATTCATCCTGGAAGTCATCAATTAGTTTAAATTTTAAGTTTCTTTTAACCGCTATCGCTTCTCCGTCATTTTTCTCGCCCGATTTATTTCTTTGGTTTACATAATAGTTAAAGAGTTTTATGTTGTTGTTTTCTGTCTCACCGTGACTGTTTATTAGTATAATGTCAGGGTCAATTTCGCGATATATATTACTTAGGTTAATTCTCTCGGTCTTTCAGTTTCTTACGTTGTGTTGTATTATTCTTAAAGTTCTTACTGTTTGTCTATTGTCCATTATTTCTTATACTTGGATTGTGGCAGTTGGAGTGGAGACCTATCATCCTGTTTCCCGCTTCTGACTCTTCTATACTCTGACGGGTCTACTATTTTAAAGTCTTTGGCCGTAATCTTTAGTTTGTCCGTAGTAATTAGTGACCAGACATAATCTTCACTTAGGGATTTTTCTTGATATGTCCACTTGTATATCCTTCCTTCACAGTTTTTTACTATTGTCCCTCCTGTTGGTCTCGATGTTGGGATTCCATGTTTTGTTGTAGTATTAACTTTTAATCCAATTTCTTCAGCAGATTCAGGTTGTATATTGTGATCAGTTTCCATCTTATCTTCTCTCCTCCTACTCCTTTGTCTATCCTTTTGTTATTTCTATCTTCTCTTTGTCACTTCTAGTCATTTGTCTGGGATCTCTATCAGTCGCTTGTGTTCCTTGTGTATCAGCTGTTGCTTGCTCCTTGCTCAAACCTTTGTTCGTCTTGTTGATGTAGTCTTTCTCTCAGTTCACGGCTTGCATATGTTTGTCTGGAAATAGTTTTTTCGGATTGTAGTTCTCTGGAAATATCATCTCTGAATGATTTATTCAATTTAAACATTTTCCTTAATTCCTCATTGTATGATCCGGGTGCCCAATGATATTATTATTGTGCAAATGTGCATGGATCATACCTAATCATTACCTTATCATGTATTTGGCTCACTTAGGTTTTAATACCAACGGATTCTGGTCTCTTTCAGGCCTCTTGGACTAGCTCTTTGCTATTTCGGCGTATGTCATCATCCTTCTTAATCTTGTTCCTTTTTCCTTGTTTCTTGTACTTTATCATGTATGTTTTTTTTATTGGGCATGCCATGCCTAACGTCCTATGTCCTATGTATACATTCCCGTTTCTCTGATTGAGACAGCCAACACCACTGTATTCACCCCACATTCAGTGTAGGTATATGGTCATCCTACTAAATCAAACCCGATACTTTTTTTTTTCTTTCAGACAGTCTCTCGTTGTGTGTTTCTTTATATTTGCATGGGAAGCAAAGTTTGAACATGATGAATGTCTCCTTCTTTATTTGATGTGGTGTGACTGACATGTTGAATATTAGAAAGCCCTGTTGTAAAACTTTCTCAGCCATTGACACTTCTTCAAACATGAGTATAGTCCTTTATCTTAATGGCTTCTTCAATCTTCATCCACCTATTTTGGCGTTCCAGTTCTTCTTTCAGGTCTTCCTCCCGATCTCTTGATCGACTTGACGAACAAAAACTGATCTTTTTGCTTTTTGTTCTGGTGGCATGACAACAATAAGGCCTTCATTGTAAAATATATCTCTTGCTTCTTTTGAAAGGATTTTATCTGAATCAAAGTCATCTTTACAGATTACTTTAAAACCTTCATTGGTGCTGAATATTCTAGTTAGTGAGACTTGCAGTTTGTTGTAAGTGATTTCTGCCACTTTTCCCCTTCCAATAGAGTGTCCCTTATCTCTATGTTTTATTCTAATGCTAGTTGTCATCTTCTTGATTACATCTAATCCTACCTATAACACAGGGCTCCTGCCTGGGAGCAGTGACCCCGCCCCCCCCTCTTGGACGGGCGTCGGGCTCGTAGGGTTCTGCACCCAGGTTACCTGTGACTATAGTTATGTCTAAGAAAGTTGCCACCTACCGGTGACCCCCGGACAAGGGGTGCCCTGCACTATCACAGGTTCCCTTGCCGGATCGACCGTATCACTAAGTCCCGCCTCCCGTTCAAAGAACCGTTACATAGAGATAAAAAAAGAAAAGAGACTTGAGTAGAAACAGCCTACCTACCACGCCACGTGCGGTCAGCCAATCAGAGCACCGCAGTAAACGTGCATGTATCACGCCACCGTGGGGCACCACTGATTGGCCAATCCAGGACGTAGACGCACGGGTAGTAGTCAAAATTTGGGTAGGCCAAATATTTGTTTTTTCCAAAGTTGGAATTTCCCGTACAATCTGTGATGGTAATTACACCGTCACTATGTTGAGTAAGTACAATCACTAGGATTGAGTGTCTTATCACAACAAAGTGCAGACTCAAACATGCAGCAAAAGAATCAGGTCTTCGCAGCTCCGTGTCTATTTTACTTAGGCTAGCATACCTGGTTAAAGCAAACTCCCTTGCCAATACAAGAAGGAAGAGGATTTCTTATAGTCTAATAAACAATTCATCATGACCAAATACAGTATCTAACACAGGGGTCCGGGGGCGCAGCCCAAGCAACAACCATTTGATTGCATTATCTCTGAGAATAGTTAGCAATTATCCATTTGATTGCATTATCCCAGGTTAAGGGGTTGTGTGGTTCCATATCACCAGATTTATTAAAAACTCTACGTCAGGCTAAACAGTTTAGGCTAGATAGTGGTGGCTGCTTGGATTATTTCTTTGTCTCTTATTGACTTCGGGTGGCTAACCTCTATAAAATTGAGGACACCAATAGACTTTGTACTAAGGTTAGGTTAAAACAGACACTTTTTGTAATGGAGGATTTCGCCATCGGGGGCGTGACGAACCTCCGGCGAAAGTAGTGGTTAGGTTAGGCGGCGGTAGTGGCTGGTTAGTTGCCCGTATTATTATTATTATATAAAATTTAAGGTCCCCGTTAGACTTTACTCAGGCTAAACAGTTTAGGCTGCTTGGATTATTTCTTTGTCTCTTATTGACTTCGGGTGGCTAACCTCTATAAAATTGAGGACACCAATAGACTTTGTGTACTAAGGTTAGGTTAAACAGACACTTTTGTGTAATGGAGATTTCGCCATCGGGGCGTGACGAAACCTCCGGCGAAAGTAGTGGTTGGTTAGGCGGCCCGGTAGTGGTTGGTTAGTTGCCTGTATTATTATTATTATATAAAATTTAAGGTCCCCGTTAGACTTTACCACGGTCAGGCTAAACAGTTTTAGGCTGCTTGGATTATTTCTTTGTCTCTTATTGACTTCGGGTGGCTAACCTCTATAAAATTGAGGACACCAATAGACCTTGTACTAAGGTTAGGTTAAACAGACACTTTTGCTGTAATGGAGGATTTCGCCATCGGGGAGCGTGACGAAACCTCCGGCGAAAGTAGTGGTTAGGTTAGGCGGCCCGGTAGTGGTTGGTTAGTTGCCTGTATTATTATTATTCTATAAAATTTAAGTCCCCATTCGACTTTTACACGGTCAGGCTAAACAATTTGAGCTGCTTGGATTATTTCTTTGTCTCTGTATGGCTTGGGGTGGCTAACCTCTATAAAATTGAGGACACCAATAGACTTTGTACTAAGGTTAGATTAAACAGACACTTTTGCTGTAATGGAGGATTTCGCCATCGGGGAGCGTGACGAAACCTCCGGCGAAAGTAGTGGTGGTGGCTGCCTGTATATCTCTATAAAATTTAGGCCGCCAATAGACTTTACACCAAGGTTGGCTGCTTGGATTATTTCTTTCTGTCTCTTATTGACTTAGCCTCTATAAAATTGTGGACACCAATAGACTCTGTACTAAGGTTAGGTTAAACAGACACTGTAACGGAGGATTTCGCCATCGGGGGGCGTGACGAAACCTCCAGCGGTGTGGGCTGCACCACGGTTAGGTTAGGTAGTAGTGGCTGTCTGGCTTATTTCTTTGTCTTACTCAGGCTGGCAAGCCTC
>NW_024750516.1:0-12161 GCF_018991925.1 Homarus americanus
GGACTGCTTTTATTGTCATGGTGGCCCAGAGGTAGCATTCCCCGGTCACAATTATAAGATCGTGGGTTCAAATCCTGGTGGGGTGAGGTGTTGATTAAATGTAGAAGTCCGCGTGCTTTATTGGGCTAATGAAATATACATGGATCCTCGGGTTTCGAAGCCGCATTTGGTAAAACGTTGCTCTGATCACCTAAGCGGCACGGGTGGTCCCCATTAGAGGTTCACGGTGCCATAAGCCCGTTGAACAGGATTTGTTTGAAATATAGCAGCGTCTAGGACTGCTTTTATTGTCCTGGTGGCCCAGAGGTAGAATTCCCCGGTCACAATTATAAGATCATGGGTTAAAATCCTGGTGGGGTGAGGTGTTGATTATATGTAGAAGTCCACGTGCTTTATTGGGCTAATGAAATATATATGGATCCTCGGGTTTCGAAGCCGCATTTGGTAAAACGTTGCTCGGATCACCTAAGCGGCACGGGGGGTCACCATGAGAGGTTCACGGCGCCATAAGCTCGTTGAACAGGCTTTGTGTGAAATATAGCAGAGTCTCGGAATGCTTTTAGTGTCCTGGTGGGCCAGAGGTAGCGTTCCCCGGTCACAATTAGAAGATCGTTGGTTCGAATCCTGGTGGGGTGAGGTGTTGATTATATGAAGAAGTCCGCGTGCTTTATTGGGCTAATGAAATATATATGGATCCTCGTGTTTCGAAGCCGCATTTGGTAAAATGTTGGTCTGATCACCTAAGCGGCATGGAGTGTGGTCCCCATTGCAGGTTTCAGGAGCGCCATAAGCTCGTTGAACAGGCTTTGTGTGAAGCCTGCTTAAAGTCTACGACTGCATTTAGTGTCCTGGTGGCCCAGAGGTAGCATTCCCCGGCCACAATTATAAGATCGTGGGTTCAAATCATGGTGGGGTGAGGTGTTTATATGTAGAAGTCCGCGTGCTTTATTAGGCTAATGAAATATATATGGATCCTCGTGTTTCGAAGCCGGATATGGTAAAACGTTGCTCTGATCACCTAAGCGGCACGGGTGGTCCCCATTAGAGGTTCATAGCGCCATAAGGTCGTTAAATAGGCTTTGTGTGAAATATAGTAGAGTCTAGGACTGCTTTTATTGTCCTGATGGCCCAGAGGTAGCGTTCCCCAGTCCTGATTAGAAGATAGAAGTAGGTTTGAATCCTGGCGGTGGTGGCCAGATTATATGAAGAAGTCTGCTTTATTGGGCTAATGAAATATATGCTTGGATCCTCGTCGTTTCGAAGCCACATTTGGTAAAAAACGTTGCTCTGATCACCTAAAGCGGCATGGGTGGTCCCATTAGAGGTTCCACGGTATAAGCTCGTTGAACAGGCCTTGTGTGAAATATAGCAGAGTCTAAGACTGCTTTTATTGTCCTGGTGGCCCAGAGGGTGCGTTCCCCGGTCACAATTATAAGATCGTGGGTTCAAATCCTGGTGGGGTGAGGTGTTGATTAAATGTAGAAGTCCACGTGCTTTATTGGGCTAATGAAATATATATGGATCCTTCTTCTTTCGAAGCCGCATTTGGTAAAATGTTGGTCTGATCACCTAAGCGGCACTAGTGGTCCCCATTAGGAGTTCACGGCGCCATAAGCTCGTTGAACAGGCTTTGTGTGAAATATAGCAGAGTCTAGGACTGCTTTTATTGTCATGGTGGCCCAGAGGTAGCATTTCCCGGTCACAATTATAAGATCGTGGGTTCAAATCCTGGTGGGGTGAGGTGTTGATTAAATGTAGAAGTCCGCGTGCTTTATTGGGCTAATGAAATATACATGGATCCTCGGGTTTCGAAGCCGCATTTGGTAAAACGTTGCTCTGATCACCTAAGCGGCACGGGTGGTCCCCATTAGAGGTTCACGGTGCCATAAGCCCGTTGAACAGGATTTGTTTGAAATATAGCAGAGTCTAGGATTGCTTTTATTGTCCTGGTGGCCCAGAGGTAGAATTCCCCGGTCACAATTATAAGATCATGGGTTAAAATCCTGGTGGGGTGAGGTGTTGATTATATGTAGAAGTCCACGTGCTTTATTGGGCTAATGAAATATATATGGATCCTCGGGTTTCGAAACCGCATTTGGTAAAACGTTGCTCGGATCACCTAAGCGGCACGGGGGGTCACCATGAGAGGTTCACGGCGCCATAAGCTCGTTGAACAGGCTTTGTGTGAAATATAGCAGAGTCTCGGAATGCTTTTAGTGTCCTGGTGGGCCAGAGGTAGCGTTCCCCGGTTCACAATTAGAAGATCGTTGGTTCGAATCCTGGTGGGGTGAGGTGTTGATTATATGAAGAAGTCCGCGTGCTTTATTGGGCTAATGAAATATATATGGATCCTCGTGTTTCGAAGCCGCATTTGGTAAAATGTTGGTCTGATCACCTAAGCGGCATGGGTGGTCCCCATTGGAGTTTCAGGGCGCCATAAGCTCGTTGAACAGGCTTTGTGTGAAATATAGCAGAGTCTAGGACTGCTTTTATTGTCCTGGTGGCCCAGAGGTAGCGTCCCCCGGTCACAATTATAAGATTGTGGGTTCAAATCTTGGTGGGGTGAGGTGTTGATTATATGTAGAAGTCCGCGTGCTTTAATGGTCTAATGAAATATATATGGATCCTCGGGTTTCGAAGCCACATTTGGTAAAACGTTGCTCTGATCACCTAAGCGGCACGGAGGGTCCCCATTAGAGGTTCACGGCGCCATAAGCTCGTTGAACAGGCTCTGTGTGAAATATAGGAGAGTCTAGGAATGCTTTTAGTGTCCTGGTGGGCTAGAGGTAGCGTTCCCCGGTCACAATTAGAAGATCGTGGGTTTGAATCCTGGTGGGGTGAGGTTTTGATTATATGGAATAGTCCGCATGCTTTATTGGGCTAATGAAATATATATGGATCCTCGTGTTTCGAAGCCACATTTGGTAAAACGTTGCTCTGATCACCTAAGCGGCATGGGTGGTCCCCATTAGAGGTTCACGGCGCCATAAGCTCGTTGAACAGGCCTTGTGTGAAATATAGCAGAGTCTAAGACTGCTTTTATTGTCCTGGTGGCCCAGAGGTAGCGTTCCCCGGTCACAATTATAAGATCGTGGGTTCAAATCCTGGTGGGGTGAGGTGTTGATTAAATGTAGAAGTCCACGTGCTTTATTGGGCTAATGAAATATATATGGATCCTTCTTCTTTCGAAGCCGCATTTGGTAAAATGTTGGTCACCCTGGCTATTTTCGTGATTACATTAAGTTTCACGGCGCCATAAATACCATTGGGCAAACTTGTGCGAAATATAGCAGAGTCTAGGACTGCTTTTATTGTCGTGGTGGCCCAGAGTATTTCGGTCCTGATTATAAGATCGTGGGTTCAAATCCTGGTGGGGTGAGGTGTTGATTAAATGTAGAAGTCCGCGTGCTTTATTGGGCTAATGAAATATACATGGATCCTCGGGTTTCGAAGCCGCATTTCGTAAAACGTTGCTCTGATCACCTAAGCGGCACGGGTGGTCCCCATTAGAGGTTCACGGTGCCATAAGCCCGTTGAACAGGATTTGTTTGAAATATAGCAGAGTCTAGGACTGCTTTTATTGTCCTGGTGGCCCAGAGGTAGAATTCCCCGGTCACAATTATAAGATCATGGGTTAAAATCCTGGTGGGGTGAAGTGTTGATTATATGTAGAAGTCCACGTGCTTTATTGGGCTAATTAAATATATATGGATCCTCGGGTTTCGAAGCCGCATTTGGTAAAACGTTGCTCGGATCACCTAAGCGGCACGGGGGGTCACCATGAGAGGTTCACGGCGCCATAAGCTCGTTGAACAGGCTTTGTGTGAAATATAGCAGAGTCTCGGAATGCTTTTAGTGTCATGGTGGGCCAGAGGTAGCGTTCCCCGGTCACAATTAGAAGATCGTTGGTTCGAATCCTGGTGGGGTGAGGTGTTGATTATATGAAGAAGTCCGCGTGCTTTATTGGGCTAATGAAATATATATGGATCCTCGTGTTTCGAAGCCGCATTTGGTAAAACGTTGCTCTGATCACCTAAGCGGCATGGGTGGTCCCCATTAGAGGTTCACGGCGCCATAAGCTCGTTGAACAGGCCTTGTGTGAAATATAGCAGAGTCTAAGACTGCTTTTATTGTCCTGGTGGCACAGAGGTAGCGTTCCCCGGTCACAATTATAAGATCGTGGGTTCAAATCCTGGTGGGGTGAGGTGTTGATTAAATGTAGAAGTCCGCGTGCTTTATTGGGCTAATGAAATATATATGGATCCTTCTTCTTTCGAAGCCGCATTTGGTAAAATGTTGGTCTGATCACCTAAGCGGCACTCGTGGTCCCCATTAGGAGTTCACGGCGCCATAAGCTCGTTGAACAGGCTTTGTGTGAAATATAGCAGAATCTAGGACTGCTTTTATTGTCCTGGTGGCCGAGAGGTAGCATTCCCCGGTCACAATTTTAAGATCGTGGGTTCAAATCCTGGTGGGGTGAGGTGTTGATTAAATGTAGAAGTCCGCGTGCTTTATTGGGCTAATGAAATATACATGGATCCTCGGGTTTCGAAGCCGCATTTGGTAAAATTTTGCTCTGATCACCTAAGCGGCACGGGTTAGTACCCATTAGAGGTTCACGGCGCCATAAGCTCGTTGAACAGGCTTTGTGTGAAATATAGCAGAGACTAGGACTGCGTTTATTGTCCTGGTGGCCCAGCGGTAGCGTTCCCCGGTCACAATTATAAGATCGTGGGTTCAAATCCTGGTGGGGTGAGGTGTTGATTATATGTTGAAGTCCGCGTGCTTTAATGGTCTAATGAAATATATATGGATCCTCGGGTTTCGAAGCCACATTTGGTAAAACGTTGCTCTGATCACCTAAGCGGCACGGGGGGTCCCCATTAGAGGTTCACGGCGCCATAAGCTCGTTGAACAGGCTCTGTGTGAAATATAGCAGAGTCCCGGAATGCTTTTAGTGTCCTGGTGGGCCAGAGGTAGCGTTCCCCGATCACAATTAGAAGATCGTTGGTTCGAATCCTCGTGGGGTGAGGTGTTGATTATATGAAGAAATCCGCGTGCTTTATTGGGCTAATGAAATATATATGGATCCTCGTGTTTCCAAGCGGCATTTGGTAAAATGTTGGTCTGATCACCTAAGCGGCACGGGTGGTCCCAATTAGATTTTCACGGCGCCATAATCTCGTTGAACTGGCTTTGTGTGAAATATAGCAGAGTCTAGTACTGCTTTTATTGTCCTGGTGGCCCAGAGGTAGCGTCCCCCGGTCACAATTATAAGATTGTGGGTTCAAATCTAGGTGGGGTGAGGTGTTGATTATAGGTAGAAGTCCGCTTGCTTTAATGGTCTAATGAAATATATATGGATCCTCGGGTTTCGAAGCCACATTTGGTAAAACGTTGCTCTGATCACCTAAGCGGCACGGGGGGTCCCCATTAGAGGTTCACGGCGCCATAAGCTCGTTGAACAGGCTTTGTGTGAAATATAGCAGAGTCTAGGAATGCTTTTAGTGTCCTGGTGGGCCAGAGGTAGCGTTCCCCGGTCACAATTAGAAGATCGTGGGTTCGAATCCTGGTGGGGTGAGGTGTTGATTATATGAAGAAGTCCGCATGCTTTATTGGGCTAATGAAATATATGGATCCTCGTGTTTCGAAGCCACATTTGGTAAAACGTTGCTCTGATCACCTAAGCGGCATGGGTGGTCCCCATTAGAGGTTAACGGCGCCATAAACTCGTTGAACAGGCTTTGTGTGAAATATAGCAGAGTCTAGGACTGCTTTTATTGTCCTGGTGGCCCAGAGGTAGCGTTTCCCGGTTACAATTAGAAGATTGTGGGTTCGAATCCTGGTGGGGTGAGGTGTTGATTATATGTAGAAGCCGCGTGCTGTATTGGGCAAATGAAATATATTTGGATCCTCGTGTTTTGAAGCTGTATTTGGTAAAACGTTGCTCTGATCACCTAAGCAGCACGGGTGGTCCCCATTAGAGCTTCACGGCGCCATAAGCTCATTGAACAGGCTTTGTGTGAAATATAGCAGAGTCTACGAATGCTTTTATTGTCCTGTTGGCCCAGAGGTAGCGTTCCCCGGTCACAATTATAAGATCGTGGCTTCAAATCCTGGTGGGGTGAGGCGTTGATTATATGTAGAAGTCCGCGTGCTTTATTGGGCTAATGAAATATATATGGATCCTCGTGTTTCGAAACCGCATTTAGTAAAACCTTGCTCTGATCACCTAAGCGGCATGGGTGGTCCCCTATAGTGGTTCACAGCGCCATAAGCTCGTTGAACAGGCTTTGTGTGAAATATAGTAGAGTCTAGGACTGCTTTTATTGTCCTGGTGGCCCAGAGGTAGCATACCCCGGTCACAATTATAAGATTGTGGGTTTGAATCCTGGTGGGGTGAGGTGTTGATTATATGTAGAAGTCCGAGTGCTTTATTGGGCTAATGAAAAATATATGGATCCTCGTGTTTCCAAGCCGGATTTGGTAAAACGTTGATCTGATCACCTAAGCGGCACGGGTGGTCCCCATTAGAGGTTCATGGCGCCATAAGGTCGTTGAATAGGCTTTGTGTGAAATATAGTAGAGTCTAGGACTGCTTTTATTTTCCAGGTGGCCCAGATGTAGCATACCCGGCCACAATTATAAGACCGTGGGTTTGAATCCTGGTGGGGTGAGGTGTTCATTATATGTAGAAGTCCGAGTGCTTTATTGGGCTAATGAAATATATTTGAATCCTCGTGTCTCGAAGCCGCATTTGGTAAAACGTTGCTCTGATCACCTAACCGGCACGGGTGGTCCCCTATAGTGGTTCACGGCGCCATAAGCTCGTTGAACAGGCTTTGTGTGAAATATAACAGAGTCTAGGACTGCTTATAGTGTCCTGGTGGCCCATAGGTAGCGTTCCCCGGTCACAATTAGAAGATCGTGGGTTCGAATCCTGGTGGGGTTAGGTGTTGATTATATGAAGAAGTCCGCGTGCTTTGTTGGGCTAATGAAATATATATGGATCCTCGTGACTCGAAGCTGCATTTAGTAAAACGTTGCTCTGATCACCTAAGCGGCACGGGTTGTCCCCATTAGAGGTTCACAGCGCCATAAGCTTGTTGAACAGGCTTTGTGTGAAATATAGGAGTGTCTAGGACTGCTTTTATTGTCCTTCTGGCCCAGAGGTAGCGTTCCCCGGTCACTATTATAAGATCGTGGCTTCAAATCCTGGTGGGGTGAGGCGTTGATAATATGTAGAAGTCCGCGTGCTTTATTGGGTTAATGAAATATATATGGATCCTCGTGTTTCGAAGCCGCATTTGGTAAAACGTTGCTCTGTTCACCTAAGCGGCACGGGTGGTCCCCTATAGTTTTTCACAGCGCCATAAGCTCGTTGAACAGGCTTTGTGTGAAATATAGCAGAGTCTAGGACTGCTTTTATTGTCCTAGTGGCCCAGAGGTAGCGTTCCCCGGTTACAATTATAGGATCGTGGGTTCAAATCCTGGTGGGGTGAGGTGTTGATTATATGTAGAAGTCCGCGTGCTTTATTGGGCTAATGAAATATATATGGATCCTCGTGTTTCGAAACCAGATTTGGTAAAACGTTGACCTGATCACCAAAGCGGCACGGGTGGTCCCCATTAGAGGTTCATGGCGCCATAAGGTCGTTGAACAGGCTTTGTGTGAAATATAGTAGAGTCTAGGACTGCTTTTATTGTCCTGGTGGCCCAGAGGTAGCATACCCCGGTCACAATTATAAGATCGTGGGTTTGAATCCTGGTAGGGTGAGGTGTTGATTATATGTAGACGTCCGAGTGATTTATTGGGCTAATAAAATATATATGGATCCTCGTGTTTCCAAGCCGGATTTGGTAAAATGTTGCTCTGATTAACTAAGCGGCACGGGTGGTCCCCATTAGAGGTTCATGGCGCCATAAGGTCGTTGAACAGTCTTTGTGTGAAATATACCAGAGTCTAGGACTGCATTTCTTGTCCTGGTGGCCCAGAGGTAGCGTTCCCCGGTCACAATTATAAGATCGTGGGTTCAAATCTTGGTGGGGTGAAGTGTTGATTATATGTAGAAGTCCGCGTGCTTTATTGGGCTAATGAAATATATATGGATCCTTCTTCTTTCGAAGCCGCATTTGGTAAAATGTTGGTCTGATCACCTAAGCGGCACTCGTGGTCCCCATTAGGGGTTCACGGAGCCATAAGCTCGTTGAACAGGCTTTGTGTGAAATATAGCAGAGTCTAGGACTGCTTTTATTGTCCTGGTGGCCCAGAGGTAGCGTTTCCCGGTTACAATTAGATGATTGTGGGTTCGAATCCTGGTGGGGTGAGGTGTTGATTATATGTAGAAGCCGCGTGCTTTATTGGGCAAATGAAATATATTTGGATCCTAGTGTTTTGAAGCTGTATTTGGTAAAACGTTGCTCTGATCACCTAAGCAGCACGGGTGGTCCCCATTAGAGGTTCACGGCGCCATAAGCTCATTGAACAGGCTTTGTGTGAAATATAGCAGAGTCTCTGTGAATGCTTTTATTGTCCCTGTTGGCCCAAGTGGCGTTCCCGGTCACAATTATAGATCGTGGCTTCAAATCCTGGTGGGGTGAGGCGTTGATTATATGTAGGAGTCCAGCGTGCTTTATTGGGCTAATGAAATATATATGGATCCTCGTGTTTCGAAACCGCATTTAGTAAAACCTTGCTCTGATCACCTAAGCGGCATGGGTGGTCCCCTATAGTGGTTCACAGCGCCATAAGTTCGTTGAACAGGCTTTGTGTGAAATATAGTAGAGTCTAGGACTGCTTTTATTGTCCTGGTGGCCCAGAGGTAGCATACCCCGGTCACAATTATAAGATTGTGGGTTTGAATCCTGGTGGGGTGAGGTGTTGATTATATGTAGAAGTCCGAGTGCTTTATTGGGCTAATGAAATATATATGGATCCTCGTGTTTCGAAGCCGCATTAGGTAAAATGTTGCTCTGATCACCTAAGCGGCACGGGTGGTCCCCATTAGAGGTTCACGGCACCATAAGCTCGTTGAACAGGCCTTGTGTGAAATATAGCAGAGTCTAGGAATACTTTTAGTTTCCTGGTGGCCCTGAGGTAACGTCGCCCGGTCACAATTATAAGACCATGGGTTCAAATCCTGGTGGGGTGAGGTGTTGATTATATGAAGAAGTCCGCGTGCTTTATTGGGCTAATGAAATATATATGGATCCTCGTGTTTCGAAGCCGCATTTGGTAAAACGTTGCTATGATCACCTAAGCGGCATGGGTGGTCCCCATTAGAGGTTCACGGCGCCATAAGCTCGTTGAACAGGCTTTGTGTGAAAAATAGCAGAGTTCTAGGACTGCTTTTATTGTCCTGGTGGGCCAGAGGTAGCGTTCCCCGGTCACAATTAGAAGTTCGTTGGTTCGAATCCTGGTGGGGTGAGGTGTTGATTATATGAAGAAGTCCGCGTGCTTTATTGGGCTAATGAAATATATATGGATCCTCGTGTTTCAATGCGCATTTGGTAAAATGTTGGTCTGAACACTTAAGCGGCACGGGTGGTCCCCATTAGAGTTTCACGGCGCCATAAGCTCGTTGAACAGGCTTTGTGTGAAATATAGCAGAGTCTAGTACTGCTTTTATTGTCCTGGTGGCCCAGAGGTAGCGTCCCCCGGTCACAATTATAAGATTGTGGGTTCAAATCTTGGTGGGGTGAGGTGTTGATTATATGTAGAAGTCCGCGTGCTTTAATGGTCTAATGAAATATATATGGATCCTCGGGTTTCGAAGCCGCATTTGGTAAAACGTTGCTCTGATCACCTAAGCGGCACGGAGGGTCCCCATTAGAGTTTCACGGCGCCATAAGCTCGTTGAACAGGCTTTGTGTGAAATATAGCAGAGTCTAGGAATGCTTTTAGTGTCCTGGTGGGCTAGAGGTAGCGTTCCCCGGTCACAATTAGAAGATCGTGGGTTTGAATCCTGGTGGGGTGAGGTGTTGATTATATGGAATAGTCCGCATGCTTTATTGGGCTAATGAAATATATATGGATCCTCGTGTTTCGAAGCGGCATTTGGTAAAATGTTGGTCTGATCACCTAAGCGGCACGGGTGGTCCCAATTAGAGTTTCATGGCGCCATAATCTCGTTGAACAGGCTTTGTGTGAAATATAGCAGAGTCTAAGACTGCTTTTATTGTCCTGGTGGCCCAGAGGTAGCGTTCCCCGGTCACAATTATAAGATCGTGGGTTCAAATCCTGGTGGGGTGAGGTGCTGATTAAATGTAGAAGTCCGCGTGCTTTATTGGACTAATGAAATATATATGGATCCTTCTTCTTTCGAAGCGGCACTCGTGGTCCCCATTAGGGGTTCACGGCGCCATAAGCTCGTTGAACAGGCTTTGTGTGAAATATAGCAGAGTCTAGGACTGCTTTTATTGTACTGGTGGCCCAGAGGTAGCATTCCCCGGTCACAATTATAAGATCGTGGGTTCAAATCCTGGTGAGGTGAGGTGTTGATAATATGTAGAAGTCCGCGTGCTTTATTGGGCTAATGAAATATAAATGGATCCTCGGGTTTCGAAGCCGCATTTGGTAAAATGTTGCTCTGATCACCTAAGCGGCACGGGTGGTCCCCATTAGAGGTTCACGGTGCCACAAGCCCGTTGAACAGGCTTTGTGTGAAATATAGCAGAGTCTAGGAATGCTTTTAGTGTCCTGGTGGCCCAGAGGTAGCATTCCCCGGTCCTGATATAGATCGTAGGTTCAAATCCTGGGTGGGGTGAGGTGTTGATTATATGTAGAAGTCGCGTGCTATTGGGCTCATAGAAATATATATGGATCACCAAATGTTTGAAAGCCGCATTTGGTAAAATATTGGTCCTGATCACCTAAGCGGCACGGGTGGTCCCCATTAGAGGTTCACGGCGCCATAAGCTCGTTGAACAGGCTTTGTGTGAAATATAGCAGAGTCTAGGAATGCTTTTAGTTTCCTGGTGGCCCAGAGGTAGCGTCCCCCGGTCACAATTATAAGATTGTGGGTTCAAATCTTGGTGGGGTGAGGTGTTGATTATATGTAGAAGTCCGTGTGCTTTAATGGTCTAATGAAATATATATGGATCCTCGGGTTTCGAAGCCACATTTGCTAAAACGTTGCTCTGATCACCTAAGCGGCACGGGGGATCCCCATTAGAGGTTTACAGCGCCATAAGCTCGTTGAACAGGCTTTGTGTGAAAAATAGCAGAGTCTAGGCATGCTTTTAGTGTCCTGGTGGGCCAGAGGTAGCGTTCCCCGGTCACAATTAGAAGATCGTGGGTTTGAATCCTGGTGGGGTGAGGTGTTGATTATATTGGAATAGTCCGCATGCTTTATTGGGCTAATGAAATATATATGGATCCTCGTGTTTCGAAGCCACATTTGGTAAAACGTTGCTCTGATCACCTAAGCGGCACGGGTGGTCCCCATTAGAGGTTCACGGCGCCATAAGCTCGTTGAACAGGCCTTGTGTGAAATATAGCAGAGTCTAGGACTGCTTTTATTGTCCTGGTGGCCCAGAGGTAGCGTTTCCCGGTTACAATTAGAAAATTGTGGGTTCGAATCCTGGTGGGGTGAGGTGTTGATTAAATGTAGAAGTCCGCGTGCTTTATTGGGTTAATGAAATATACATGGATCCTCGGGTTTCGAAGCAGCATTTGGTAAAATTTTGCTCTGATCACCTAAGCGGCACGGGTTAGTCCCCATTAGAGGTTCACGGCGCCATAAGCTCGTTGAACAGGCTTTGTGTGAAATATAGCAGAGTCTATGAATGCTTTTAGTGTCCAGGTGGCCCAGAGGTAGCGTTCCCCGGTCACAATTAGAAGGTCGTGGGTTCGAATCCTGGTGGGGTGAGGTGTTGATTATATGTTGAAGTCCGGCGTGCTTTATTGGGCTAAAGAAATATATATGGATCCTCCTGTTTCGAAGCCGGATTTGGTGAAACGTTGCTCTGATAACCTAAGCGGCACGGGTGGTCCCCATTAGAGGTTCACGGCGCCATAAGCTCGTTCAACAGGCTTTGTGTGAAATATAACAGTGTCTAGGACTGCTTTTAGTGTCCTGGTAGCCCAGAGGTAGCGTTCCCCGGTCACAATTATAAGATCGTGGATTCGAATCCTGGTGGGGTGAGGTGTTGATTATATG
>NW_024750517.1:0-12712 GCF_018991925.1 Homarus americanus
AGACCATCTGTTGTTTGAAAGAGTCTTGCCATCCAGCTCCTGGATCAGATGTCTGAGTGGCAACTCGTTGGTGTGGAGGTCACAAACAATCCAGACCAGCTTCCTCCCAATCTTCCGCTCTATCCACTGTATGACCCCCCCTTGCCACCCTGTTTTCGTGTTGGTGCTGTCCCCTCCAATGGCCTGCAGGGTCTGGTCTACGTTCCTCTCTCTGAGCCCGTTCACAATGTTATCTGCCACTATCACAGCTGGTTTCCTGATGTCATCTTTCTCTGGAGTGAAATGCCACAAATACTTCCCTCCTGGTTCACTGCAGCAGGAGTAGTGTTCCTCCTTCACCATGGCAGGGAACAACTTGTCAGAATCTCCAACTTTCATGAACACTTTAGTGTCATCCCTTCTCCCATCAAAGAACAAACAATTGATTCCATTTTCTCTTATCCCCTTATCAAACTCCTCTTCTAGGTTACTGACAAGTTTCTCCTGAGCTCTCCTTACTTTGTTATGATCTATCACCAGGTGAACATCATCAGGTGTTATCAAACCACCGTCAATCCAGGCAGCTGTTGTTATCTCTGCAGTTTCTCTGAGACCAGTGTGGTGTCGCATGCTGGCCAGAGCTATGCTCGGGATATCTTTCCTATTTCGAATGTTATGCCTGGAAGGTTTGGGATCATTATTTTCTGGGTTAGGGACAAAGTCACCATTCTCCTGGTCAGCACTCGGATCAGCCATTGGGAAGTCATTAAACTCTGAATCAGCTTGACTCCAATCATCGGCCTTTTTTACCTCACCCTGGGCCTTCTCAAGTCTCTTTTCCTCGGCAACTCTTCTCCTCTTCTGTCTCTCTGTGGCAGCCTCCTGTCTCTTGGACTCCGGAATATCTTGGCTGAAATGTGAAACCCCTATACTGCAGTCTTCTCTCTCTGTTACTTTGACAAATGCCGGATTCGATCTGGGAATCTTCAGTTCACGCTTGCAAATACAGGAGATGTGGGCCTCGGATTTTGAAGTCACGATCGCATCCAAACTCAGGACAGAGAACAATTGGGCACTTGCAAATAATTATGTCAAATAACTGGTCAGTTGCTTGTAAACTGTCCACTCTTTGCAAGTTTTTCCTCTCCCACGAGATATCTCTTGCCTTTTCCCCAACTGGCTAGCAGTCTCTCACTGTCTTCTTCTGACTTGTTATGACTGGAAGCAGACTGAGCATTAAGCAGAGTGTACTGTGCCAAGACAGCTTTGGTCATATCACTGGCAATGTCTTTGTTTGTGTAAGTTCTTTGGTTCTTTTCACTGATTTGCCTGATTAAAACACCGTATCTCAAAGCATCTCTCAATGTAGGCAACTCCCAAGATAGTGACTGAGATGGCTGGATTTTTGGTTCCTCGTCCTGACACAAGCAGCCATCGCAAATATTATCAACTTATAAATGCATCAGAATCTGAAACAGATAAAAATATTGTTAGTTAGGTTGTTAAAGAATGAAGTCAGAAAGCAATGTTTACTATTTAATTGTAATGCACTAATGCAGCTGTACGTTAGATTGTCGATAAATTTCACGCTAAAATTTACCTAGCAAAAGGTTGCAAAATAGTGAAACTGAAATTATTTTCGGTTTATATACACTAAAATCTACCAAAAAAGTGATGGGCCATTAGTTTTAGCTGATCTTCCCTCCTATGACACACACTACTATACATTCTTTACACAAACGACTTACCCGACCCCTTACACATCGACTCTCTGACAATACAGTACGCCGACGATGTAACCCAACTAGTCAGACACTACACTAGCCTTGATCACCTAACAGACAAAGCACACAGGGAACTCGAACAAGTTACACAATGGGAACTCCGATGGCGAATACAAACCAACCCGAACAAAGCACAAATCACCTACTTCGGCACCAAAAGACGCCAACCACGTAGCATTTACCTAAACCCTTACACCGACAACCCTTCACCCATAACTGTCAAACGAACAAACACAATCCTAGGAGTCACATTCAACGACACCCTCACCATGTCACTACACACCAATATGAAGGCTTTGATCGCAAACAAAACACTCGGGAATATATACAGATTCAGAACCGCATCAATCAAAACCAAAACACACCTATTCAAAGCCCTCATACGCCCACTATTGACTTATGCACCTAACACACTCCAGCTAGCAACACCATCACACGCCAAGAAACTCCAAGTCATACAAAACAAAGCACTAAGATTCATCCATAACACACACTGGTCATCCTTCACCCGAAATAGTCATCTACATGAACTCAGCTCCCTCCCCCCACTTAACATCTACTGGAGACAACTAGGTGACAAACAAATAGAATCACTCCTCACTACTTACCCTCAATGGCAGGATTATTTCGACAACATCATACTCCCACGCAGATTCAGAGACAGAAATCCCTCCATACTAAACAGACCAAACACTCCCCTCCCACCTCCCTTATATTAATAACTTCCCTATAACCACACCCAACAACTCCCCCCAAATTAAACCTAACCTCTCCTCAACCCTCACCCAACGATTCCCACCCAACCTAACCAAATCAACCTAACCTAATATAACCTAACCTCTCCTCAGCCCACACCCAACGATTCCCACCTAACCTAACCCAATCAACCTAACCTAACCTAACTTAACCTTAACCTAACCTCTCCTCAACCCCACACCCAATGATTCCCACCCAACCTAACCCAATCAACCTAATCTAACCTTACCTGACTTACCCAACTTCCCTCCTCCCCCCCCCTCACTCCAAACCCCACGCCCCCAACTCAAACTCAAGACCACTCCGACAAAAAAAAAAAATCTAACCCACTCAACCTGCACTAACTCTTCCCCCCCTAAAAAAGAAAGAAAAGACCCTAACAATCCCCCCAAAAATAAAAACCTAACATACCCAGCCGTTACTAGCAATCCCACACAAAATAAGAAATAACCATTCTACCATTAACTAACCACACCCTATCACTCCTCCCAAAACAAATACCTAACTTACCCATCCCATACTAACTCAGATGACGTGTACGTCTCCCTTAGCCAATAAGGTCGGGGAGAGGTGCACAGTACCTGCACGCAAGCCCTTTCCCTCAAGAATGTTACCAACACTGTTTTATGGGCACCTCCCTTAGCCAATAAGGTCGGAGAGGTGTACCTAACAAAGAATGGTACCAACATACAGATGACATGAACGCCTCCCTTAGCCAATAAGGTCGGGGAGGGGTGCATTGTACCTGTACACAAACCCTCTCCCTCAAGAATGGGACCAGGAACTCACAATTCCTGCAAGAGCCTACCACGCAATTGCAGAAGTCCTTACAAGCCAAAGGAAAGAAAGAATGCAATAATTAACCCAACTCTGCCAACCACTAACAAAACCTACAATCCTCCCAAAAGAAAAACTTAACCCACCCAATCTTACTCACAATCCCTCTTAAAAATCAACACCTACAATCCTCCCAAAACAAAAACTTAATATACCCGACCTTTCTAACAAGCCTTTTTGACCCTCCTAAATAAAGAATAACATATGACTCAATACAACTATTCATTAGCAACACAAATCATATCATTCCTAAGAAATCCTACCATACTATAAATTAACCCAAGAACCTCCAAAGCCCCCCTCTCCTCCTCTCGCCTCCCCTCTCCTCTCCTCTCCTCTCCTCCCCCCCTCCTCCCAACAACCGAACCATACTTGACCTTATAACAATTATCCTAACCCTCCCCCTCTCCCCTTTCTACATTTCCACGCAAACACATACACACTCACACAACAACCCCCCTTAAGCAATTCTAATTCACCTTAAATCAACATACAACCGCCACCGCCAATCCCCAAAACATAAACTCCTCCCACAACCAATCAACAAACCCAACACCCCCGCCAGACAAAGCCTCTCATAACACTACAACTCTCCAAAACCAAATCAAACATACCCAACTTCTATAACAGCCACTGTCAACAAAATCGACCTAACTCAAGACTGAAACCAAACAACCTATATCTCACTCTCATCTCCGTTCACAATTTGACAAAGCTCAAATCTGTCTCCTGCTATTACTAAATAACTCTCCTACGATACACTCATCCTTCCTTACTACGAATACTTTGACACTTCAAGCTCAAAGATTCAAAGCCCTTCCTCCAACTCCCTCCGTTCCTCTTTGACATAGCTCAAAGACTTTACCTTCATCTTTCTCCAAACAACCCTACGACTAGCTAAATTTCCATATTTTCACCTTCTCTGTTACTTTGATCGTGTGTTGCCTGTGCGTCCGTCCACCTGCGACTCTCGTCTTGCGCCGCCGCCGTGGCGGGGCGGTTCTTCCTCCGCTTTGCCAACACTGCCTAAGCTAAGACGACAACCAGAGCACCAGCGTTGGCCCTTTGCTTGCCCGGACCTGCTCCCGCCCCCACTCTGCCTCGTCCTGATTTATGATAGTTGCACCCTCAGGGCATAATGCCTACCTCCTCACGCAAGCGGTGTTTAGCCACTGCACCTGTTCTCTCCTTCTAAAATTCACTTCTATCCTCCCTTTATCCTTCCCCTGAACCTCCTTCCCCCCTGTCACTAGCATTTTTGTATTGTATTGCAAGCGCTTGTGGTAGAAGCGGTACCGCTCTTGCCTCGCAAGCAAGATGTCACGGGTTCGATTCCCGGGCAAGCAGAAGTTGTTTGGACACTCTTCCTAGCCCCCTTGGTCCCTGTTCACCTAGCAGTAAAGTAGGTACCTGTTGTAAATCGAAAGGTTGCGAATTCGTATTCAGGGAAAGTTGTTGGAGCTTCTAAACTTGAACTGACACAATCCGGAGGAGTGGTGACCCGAGGATCACACACCCGACACAGACAAAACCAAATACGTGCGCTGTGCGCTAACCAAATAAACGCAGTTGTGTAAAGCCACGGCACTATCTCTCCCACTACAATTCCCTTCCTAACCTCCTGCTCCTTCCTCTGTCATCTTCCCCGCTCTGACTTTCGCTACCAACAACTTTTGGAGCTTCTAAACTTGAGCATTCATCATCACATCAGTCAGGACACACCATAAACAGCAGACACACAGAGCGACGGGGACGACGGAGAACGAACAGACACAGCTGATTGGCTAGTCCTGGGACCTCTCCCACCTTCCCACTTACCCTGGAAAACACAAGCACCTGACTTCAATTCTCCATAACTGACAAATCTGTTGATTCGATCGACACATTGAGCCTCTCCTACAGTATCGGACCTCCCTTAGGAACCCCGAATGCTGCTGAGGGGCTTAGTGTGAAGAGAGAGTCATCAGTGAGTTTTCAGACCTTTTTCTACCACTCTAACTCTTCTCTTCCGTGCCGTGAAAGGACCTATTCACCTGTCAGTTGACGTACAGGGGAGTATTCGTCTGGAAACGCCCTCTGTCCCCACACCTCGCTAGTGCGTGTTAGTGTGAAGGGTGGAGGGTCAGCACAGCCTGCCGATTCATCTGGGGACCTCTGTGATAGTGCAGGGTCTCCCCTACGTGAGGGGCGCAGGAAATCAGGGACATTGTTAGGGGAGATCTCCATAAATCTCCAAAATTGAAACAGTAAACATGCCTTCAAATAAAATTAAAGTGGACCGCACCATCCAACTATGCTCAGACCTCGCCTCACTCATTTTTCAGCTGACCTTGATCTTTCAAATCCGTTCTTCACCAACGATGATATCATCAAAATATTTGTACAGACTGACGAAGACGCCGACCAGTTCCACTCCCCAGCAGTGAACAAAAAATTGAAAGACAATGGCTTAACGGTCCTCAGTTCACCTGAGTACCGTGCAAAATGCACCCTCATATGCAGAAAAGTCATCCCTCCTATCCTTGACAACCCTAACCTACTGAAAGAACTCAACTCGCACAACACCAACCAAATGTCATCAGCAGCCCGGATGGGATCTCTCCCCATGCTAAAAATCACTACAGCTACACAAACAGACGCCATCAAATTAAAATCAAATGGCATAAAATTTGGCAACAACATCATCCCCTCACGAGACATTGAGTTCCAACACTACATACAAGTTCACCAATGCTATAATTGCTACAAATTCGGACACAACAATAACCGGTGCAGTAACACACAAACTTGCTCAAAGTGTGCCAATCAAGGCCACGCCTACCGAAACTGCACTGCCACTGTAACAAAATGCTGCAACTGTAAAGGCCCACACTCTGCCATCAGCAACAAGTGCAAAATCAGACTCGACAACAGCACAACACCACTCCCTCCCCGCCGACCCTCACCTCCCACAGCACCTCCCACAGTACCACCTCCACCTCCATACCACTCACTCCCTACTCCCACGACCCTCCCCACCCGCACTTGCTGGACCAACAACCTGACCGCCCCACCACACTCCCCCGACACTGACGCAAAAATCACCACCATCATACTTTTGGCACATACCCTTAGTAACGAAAACAGGTCACTTTTTTTGAAACTGGCAATTGATGGTTTGAAGGCGAACGGCCTCCCTACCATACACATTCCTGATTCCTTCAGAACCGGTCCCGACCTCATCTTCCCCACTGCCCCCATCTCCGACCGAACCAACATGCCCCCCCACCCCCAAGAGAAACCACTGCAATCTCCCTCCGCCCCTCCACTTCTGCCATGCCCACACCTGACTTATCTCACCAATCTACCATTACCTCACCCCCCAGAGTAATCAGTCCAAAACCTCCCGGCCCCTCCACCTCGACCCTGCCTACACCTGACTTCTCCCACACGACTACGATGAACTCCCGGACCACAAACACCCAAACCAAACCCAATCCTCCCCTAACACCTCAGACTCCCAAGAATAAAATGGCAGCCCATCCCCCCACAGAACTAGTGGTCAAGACCCCTAGACCAAAGAGGAAGAACACCTCCCCCCTTTCTCCCTACACACCTGACAGCAAAAGAATTATACAATACACACATCCAACTAAATCTATAATCAAAGTAAATCTATTCGGCACTACCCCAAAGGAAACAGGAAACAATCCCGACACGAACCTAGCACACTCCCCTCATCCTCCCGACTCCCCCACACACAGTCACGTAACCGCCCATCCCTCACCTGCATATACCACACTCAAACCACGCTCACAGTCACTCGACAATTTAAATCTCATCCCTGCCCCCCAGAATTTTCAATCACATATAAGTAATCCAAGAACAGACACGCCATCTCTCTCCTCCTACAAGAACACAACCCAGACATCCTCCTCCTCAACTCAACAGACACAAACACCAAAATCAAGCACTTCGGAAATCCCTCCATACTAAACAGACCAAACACACCCCTCCCACCTCCCTTATATTAATAACTTCCCTATAACCACACCCAACAACTCCCCCCAAATTAAAAATCTATCCGTTCCTCAACCCACACCCAACGATTCCCACCTAACCTAACCCAATCAACCGAACCTAACCTAACTTAACCCTAACCTAACCTCTCTTCAACCCACTCCCAACGATTCCAACCCAACCTAACCCAATCAGCCTAACCTAACCTTACCTGACTTACCTCCAACCTCCCTCCTCCTTCCCTCACTCTAAACCCCACGCCTCAAACTCATACTCAAACACCACTCCCACGTAAACAAAAACAAAAAAACAAAAAAACACGAACCCATTCAATCTGCACTAACACTCCCCCCCCCTAAAAAGAAAAAAACCCTAACAATCCCCCCAAAATAAAAAACCTAACATACTCAGCCGTTACTAGCAATCCCACACAAAATAAAAAATAACCATTCTACCATTAACTAACCACACCCTATCACTCCTCCCAAAACAAATAACTAACTTACCCATCCCACACTAACACAGATTACGTGTACGTCTCCCTTAGCCAATAAGGTCGGGGAGAGGTGCACAGTACCTGTACACAAGCCCTCTCCCTCAAGAATGTTACCAACACTGTTGACATGGGCACCTCCCTTAGCCAATAAGGTCGGAGAGGTGTACCTAACAAAGAATGGTACCAACATACAGATGACATGAACGCCTCCCTTAGCCAATAAGGTCGGGGAGGGGTGCATTGTACCTGTACACAAACCCTCTCCCTCAGAAATGGGACCAGGAACTCACATTACCTGCAAAAGCCCACCACGCAAATTGCAGAAGTCCTTTACGAGCAAAAGGAAAGAAAGAAAGCAATAATAACCCAACTCTGCCAACCACTAATAAAACCTACAATCCTCCCAAAAGAAAAACTTAACCCACCCAATCTTACTCACAATCCCTCCTAAAAAAAAGAAAAAAGAAAAAAAAAACTCAACTTATCCAATCACTAATCATCACCTACAATCCTCCCAAAAGAAAAACTTAATATACCCGACCTTTCTAACAATCCCCTTCGACCCCCCCCCCAGAAAAAAAAACCCATGACTCAATACAACTATTCATTAGCCACATAAATCATATCACCCCCTAAGAAATCCTACCATACTATAAATTAACCCAACATCCTCCAAACCCCTCTCTCTCCTCTCCTCTCCCCTCTCCTCCCTCCTCCCAACAACCTATAACAAGTATCCTAACCTCCCTCTCCCCTTACTATTTTTCCACACAAACACACACACACTCACACAACAACCCCCTTAAGCAATTCTAATTCAGCTCAAATCAACAGCATAAACTGCCACCCCCTGCCAATCCTCAAACACAAACTCCCCCCGTCCTCAGCCAATCTCCAAACACAACCCCCCCCCCGCCAGACAAAGCCTCTCATAATACTACAACTCTCCAGAACCAATTCAAACATACCCAACTTCTATAACAGCCACTGTCAACTAATCGACCTAACTCAAGACTAAAACCAAACAACCTATATCTCACTCTCATCTCCGTTCACAATTTGACAAAGCTCAAATCTGTCTCCTGCTATTACTAAATAACTCTCCTACGATACACTCATTCTTCCTTACTACGAATACTTTGACACTTCAAGCTCAAAGATTCAAAACTCTTCCTCCAACTCTCTCCATTTCTCTCTGACATAGCTCAAAGACCTACAACTCTCAGAACCAAATCAAACATACCCAACGTCTGTGACACCCAATCTCAATAAAATCGACCTAACTCAAGACTGAAACCAATCAACCTATATCTCATTCTCGTCTCCGTTCATAATTTGACAAAAAAGCTCAAATCTGTCTGCTGCTATTACTTAAAACTCTCCTACGATACGCTCATCCTTCCTTACTATGAATACTTTGACATTTCAAGCTCAAAGATTCAAAACCCTTCCTCCAACTCGCTCCGTTCCTTTTTGACATAGCTCAAAGACTTTACCTTCATCTTTCTCCAAACAACCCTACGACTAGCTACATTTCCATTTTTTCATCTTCTCTGTTACTTTGATCGTGTGTTGCCTGTGCACCCGTCCACCTGCGCTTCTCGGCTTGCGCCGCCGCCGTGGTGGGGCTCTTCTTCCTCCGCTTTGCCAACACTGCCTAAGCTAAGACGACAACCAGAGCACCGGCGTTGGCCCTTTGCTTGCCCGGACCTGCTCCCGCCCTCCCCCTGCCTCGTCCTGATTACGATTGTTGCACCTTCCGGGCACATTGCCTACCCCCTCACGCAAGCGGTGTTTAGCCACTGCACCTGTTATCTCCTTCTAAAATTCACTTCTATCCTCCCTTTATCCTTCTCCTGATCCTCCTTCCCCCCTGTCACTAGCATTTTTCGATTCGATTCGGCTGTACGCAGTCAGCAGCAGAAGACAGAGGAGACACACACTGACCGGACACTGGAGAGTGTACTGCGCACATCATTGTCATTCCTAAAAATCCCATTTAATTTATATTTCGCTATATAACATTCAAATCCACCGCTTGTAGAACCTCAGAAAACGGGAAACATTGATAAAGGACAACTCACCTTCTCAATGTTCCTAGACCATGTGTTGTATTGTACCCAGGTACAGTTATATCATATTAAGTGTATGTATTCATAGCATTAAGGAGAACTCAGGGTATGCATAAGATGAATCTTAAAGTCCAGTTGAGCCGGACTAGTGTACTGTAAGACTAAGTGTGGATCAGGGTTTGAATTCATACTATTTACGTCTGTGAGCGTGTAGCGAACATAACTTCCACAGATATCATATGAAAATACATGAGAACCATGATCTGGAAAAAGGATAAATGTATCAGAACTATGTGAGGTGTTGGAAGTGATCCAGAAACTATACTTGAAAGGAAATATCTTGTATGCGTCGGTATGAACTTAATACACCTCGTATCCTCACGTGACATATACCCACGACAGGTACAGTGATCAGAGAATCTTATGTCTGTGTTCAAATAGTGCAATGTGTGAGAGGAGGATCCCTCATTACAGTTTTAAGTGAAGTTGATACACCCCCGCCATGAACATTCAGCCTTTGTTTCAAGGCGCGTCATGTACCCGCCTCGGATGCCACGTTGATATTATAACCCCATGAATTTACCCAAGAACTAGCAAACCAAAACCTTACCTTAGTGTGTAATTTAGGATTAAAATATGTGTTTATAAGGCATGAGTGACAATATACCGAAAAGTGTTCAGGCGAGAACCATAAGAAGCAAAAGTGCAGATTAAAGATAGGAAACTGTAGGCCTATAAGATGAGGAGCGGCGGGGCAATGCCCTCACTCTTCCTCGTTCTACCGTCACCTCAGGTCAGTGTCCTAGCGGGCTATATCCCGCCCTATAATTAAGGTTTATAAATAGAAGTTATTATAGTTTAAAGCTTTGCCGGATATATAAGTGTAATAGGAATGTGTTAAGGGGTGGGATAACCGCCCGTCAGGCATTATTGCTCAGTCTTCCTCGTTCTACCGTCACCTCAGGTTCCATGCGGTCGGAGTACCTTGCCGCCCGGCCGCCATTATCCCTTTGAGCGTCACAACAGGTGGTGACTACTCCCCGCTATGCCAATCCACTGTGAACCTGTGGATTTCCAGCGCACCACTCCAAATGAATAGTCACAAATAAGGAGACTGTGAGAAACTCTGCGGTCGTCACTTGGAGCGACCTTTAATACCAAGCGTAGAAATAGTGCTGGTATGTCTCTAGGTGAAGCCCTCGTCTTTACCCACCGAGGGCGGTGTGCGAACGAGGTGCCTGTTGTGTATACCTAAAAGTCACAAGGAGTCCCATACTTGCAGGTATGGAGTGTAACATGTGTGTTGAGATGGTGCTCCTATGTATGATAACCGACGGTGCTATATTCCATACAGGTGGAGCAGTCTGATGTGTTAAGGGATAGTGTAAGAAGGAATGACCGAGGTAAGGTGGTCACAGATTGTTATGCAATAAGTAGGTGGATGACACGCCATCAATGTAAGAGTCTGGGGCCCATCTGGGTAACCACATTTCCGTTGTTCTTCTGAGGAAGGCCAATTCATGTATATGTTTTTTACCAGTATGTCTTATAAGGAATAAATCAATTAAGACATGTTATGGTTTCACCCTTCTTTACCCTTATCGATCTGGTCAATGGAAAACCTAACCCAATGCCTAGTCCACTCTGCACGCTACCTAACGAGCTACATGCTGTCCAGAGGGGGTCTGGTGGCAGCTACCCTTAGAAATTAAGATTAGAGTTAAGTCATCCCCTTAGACTTAGTGACCCCAGAATCTGGCAGTATAAGAGGACAGACCAGCTGACGGGGACGACGGTGAAGGAACAGACACAGCTGATAGGCTACACCTTGGACCTCTCCCACCGTCCCACTTACCCTGAAAAACACACACATCTGACACTTCAATTCACTACATCTGACAAATCTGTTGATTCGATCGACACATTGGGCCTCTCCTACAGTATCGGACCTCCCTTAGGAACCCCGAATGCTGCTGAGGGGCTTGGTGTGAAGAGAGAATCACCAGTGAGTTTTCAGACCTTTTTCTACCACTATTCCCCTGTCAGTTGACGTACAGGGGAGTATTCGTCTGGAAACGCCCTCTGTCCCCACACCTCGCTAGAGCGTGTTAGTGTGAAGGGTGGAGGGTCAGCATAGCCTGCCGATTCACCTGGGGACCTCTGTGATAGTGCAGGGTCTCCCCTACGTGAGGGGCGCAGGAAATCAGGGACATTGTCAGGGGAGATCTCCATAAATCTCCAAAAAATGGTAAACATGCCCTCAATAAAAATTAGAGTAGACCGCACCCTCCAACTATGCTCAGACCTGGCCTCACTGATCTTCCAGCTGACTTTGATTCTCCAAATCCGTTCCTTCATCAATGACGACATAATCAAAATATTTGTACAGACTGACGAAGACGCCGACCAGTTCCACTCCCCAGCAGTGAGTAAAAAAATTAAAAGGCAATGGCTTAACGGTCATCAGCTCAACTGAGTACCGTGCAAAATGCACCCTCATATGCAGAAAAGTCATCCCTCCTATCCTGGGCAACCCTAACCTACTGAAGGAACTCAACTCGCACAACACCAACAAAATGACATCAGCAGCCCGGATGGGAACTCTCCCCATGCTAAAAATCACCACAGCAACACAAACAGACGCCATCAAATTAAAATCAAACGGCATTAAAATCGGCAACAACATCATCCCCTCACGAGACATTGAGTTCCAACACTACATACAAGTTCACCAATGTTACAAATGTTACCAATTCGGACACAACACTAACCGGTGCAATAACACACAA
>NW_024750518.1:0-13973 GCF_018991925.1 Homarus americanus
GATCGAGTAAGAGAAAGTCCCCTGATCGAGTATAACAAAGTCCCCTGATCGAGTATAACGAAGCCCCCTGGACGAGTATAACAAAGTCCCCTGATCGAGTATAACAAATTCCCTGATCGAGTATAACAAAGTCCCCTGGTCCAGTATAACAAAGTCCTCTGATCGAGTATAACAAAATTCCCCTGATCGAGTATAACAAAGTTACCTAATCAAGTATAACAAACTCCCCTGACCGAGTATAACAAAGGCCTCTGGTCGAGTATAACAAAGTCCGGTGTTTGAGTATAACAAAGGCCCCTCATCGAGTATAACAAAAGCCCCTCATTGAGTATAGCAAAGTCCATTGGTCAAATATAGGAAAGTCCACTGATCGAGTATGACAAAGTCCCCTGGTCGAGTGTTACAAAGTTCCCTCATCGAGTATAACAAAGTCCCCTGGTCGAGTATAAGAAAGCCCCCTGATCGAGTATAACAAAGTCCTCTGGTCGAGTATAAAAAAGTCCCCTGATCGAGTATAAGAAAGGCCCCTCATCGAGTATAACAAAGTCCATTGGTCAAGTATAAAATAGTCCTGATTTGAGTATAACAAAGTCCCTGATCGAGTAACCAAAAGTCCTGATCGATTATAACAAATTCACCGGTCGAGTATAGCAAAGGGCCCTGATCGAGTAACACAAAGTCATCTGAACGAGTATAACAAAGTTTCCTGATCGATTATAACAAAGTCCCCTTATTGAGTATAACAAAGTCCCCTAATCGAGTATAACAAAGTTCCCTGATCGAGTGTTATAACAAAGTCCCCTGATCGAGTATAACATATCCCCTGATCGAGTATAACAAAGTCCCTGGTGGAGTATAACAAAGTCCCCTGGTCGAGAATAACAAAGTTTTCTAATCGAGTATAACAAAGGCCCCTGGTCAAGTATAACAAAGGCCCCTCATCGAGTATAACAAAGTCCATTGGTCAAGTATAACAAAGGCCCCTGGTCAACTATAACAATGGCCCCTCATCGAGTATAAGAAAGGCCCGTGATCGAGTATAACAAAGCCCAGTGCTCGAGTATAAGAAAGTCCCCTGATCGAGTATAACAAAGTCCCCTGATTGAGTATAAGAAAGGCCCGCGATCGAGTCCAAAAAAGGCCCCTAATCGAGTATAAAAAGTCCCCTCATCGAGTATAACAAAGTCCCATGATTGAGTATAACAAAGCCGACTAATCAGGTATAACAAAGTCCCCTGGTCGAGTATAACAAAGTCCGGTGATCGAGTATAACAAAGGCCCCTGGTCGAGTATAACAAAGTCCCCTGATCGAGTTTAACAAAAGTTTCCTGATCGAGTATAATAAAGTCCCCTGATCGAGAATAAGAAAGTCCCATGGTCCAGTATAGCAAAGTCCCCTGAACGAGTATAACAAAGCCTCCTGATCGAGTATAAGAAAGTCCCCTGATCGAGTATAAGAAAGCCCCCTGCTCGAGTATAAGAAAGTCCCCTGATCGAGTATAACAAAGGCCCCTGATCGAGTATAGCAAAGGGCCCTGATCGAGAAAAACAAAGTCCCCTGATCGAATATAACAAAGTCTCCTGGTCGAGTATAGCAAAGTCCCCTGATCGAGTATAACAAAACCCCTGCTCGGTATAAGAAAAGTCCCTGATCGAAATTATAATAAAAGTCCCTGATCGAGTATAACCAAAGGCGGCACGATAGAACAACAAGGCCCCTCATCGAGAGTATAGCAAAGTCCACTGGTGCAGAATATCAAAGTCCCTGATCGGTATAACGCATATCCTGCTCGAGTATAACAACGTCTCCTGGCCCAGTATAACAAAGTCCCCAGATCGAGCATAACAAAGTCCCCTGATCGATTATAACAAAGTCCCTTGGCCCAGTATAACAAAGTCCCCTGACCGAGTATAACAAGAGCCTCTGGTCGAGTATAACAAAATCCCCTGATCCTAGTATAACAAAGCCCCCTGGACAAGTATAACAAAGTCTCCTGATCCTATTATAACAAAGCCCTTGGACGAGTAAAACAAAGTCCCCAGATCGAGCATAACAAAGTCCCCTGATCGATTATAACAAAGTCCCCTGACCGAGTATAACAAAGGCCTCTGGTCGAGCATAACAAAGTCTCCTGATCCTAGTATAACAAAGCCCCCTGGACGAGTATAACAAAGACCCCAGATCGAGTATAACACATCCGCTGATCGAGTATAACAAAGTGTAATGGCACAGTATAACAAAGTCCCTAGATCGAGCATAACAAAGTCCCCTGATCAATTATAACAAAGTCCCCTGACCGAGTATAACAAAGGCCTCTGGTCGAGAATAACAAAGTCCCCAGGTCGAGAATAACAAATCCTTTGATACTAGTATAACAAAGTCCTAGGGTCGAGTATAAAAAAGTCCCTGATTGAGTATAACAAAGTCCCATGCTCGAGTTTAACAAAGTCCCCTGATCGAGTATAACAAAGGTCCCTCATCGAGCATAACAAAGTCCATTGGTCAAGTATAAAAAAGTCCCCTGGTCGAGTATAACAAAGTCCCCTGATCGAGCATAACAAAGGCCCTGATTAAAGGTATAACAAAGTCTCCTGATCGAGTGTAACAAAAAGTCCACTGATCGAGTATAACAAAGTTCCTAATCGAGTATAAAAAGTCCTGGTCAGTATAGCAAAGTCTGCTGATCAGTATAAAAAATTCTGGCCCAAAATAACAAGTCCCATATCAGGCATAACAAAGTCCCTGATCGATTATAACAAGAGATCCTTGGTCGAGAGTATAGCAAAGGGCACTGATCAGGAAGTAAGTCAAAGATCCCATGATCGATATAACAAGTCCTGATCGAGTATAACAAAAGCCCTGGAAAGGTAAAACAAAGTCCCTGATCGAGTATATAACAAGTCTCTGAACAGTATAACAAAGTCTAATGGCCCAGTATAACAAAGTCCCCAGATCGAGCATAACAATATCCCCTGATCGATTTTAACAAAGTCCCCTGAACGAGTATAACAAAGGCCTCTGGTCGAATATAACAAAGTCCCCTGGGCGAGAAAAACAAAGTCCCCTGGTCGAGAATAACAAAGTCCCGTGATACTAGTATAAAAAAGTCCTCTGGTCGAGTATAAAAAAGTCCCCTGGTCGAGTATATCAATGTCCCCTGATCAAGTATAACAAAGTCCCCTGATCGAGTATAACAAAGCCCCCTGCTCGAGTATAAGAAAGTCCCCTGATCTAGTATAACAAACGCCCCTGATCGAGTATAACAAGAGCCCTTCATCGAGTATAGCAAAGTCCATTGGTCAAATATAGGAAATTCCACTGATCGAGTATGACAAAGTCCCCTGATTAATTATAAAAAAGTCCCCTGGTCGAGTATAACAAAGTTCCCTGATCGAGTATAACAAAGTTCCCTGGTCGAGTATAACAAAGCGCCTTCATCGAGTATAACAAAGGCCCCTAATCGAGTATAACAAAGTCCCCTGATTGAGTATAACAAAGTCCCATGATCGAGTATACCAAAGTCCTCTGGTTGAGTATAACAAAGTCCCCTGATCGAGTATAACATATCCCCTGATCGAGTATAACTAAGTCCTCTGGTCGAGTATAAAAAAGTTTCCTGATCGCGTATAACAACGTCCTCTGGTCGAGTATAACAAAGTCCCCTGATCAAGTACAACAAAGGCCCCTCATTGAGTATAACAAAGTCCATTGGTCAAATATAAAAAAGACCCCTGCTCGAGGATAACAAACTCCCCTTCTCGAGTATAACAAAGTCCCCAGATCGAGTATAACAAAGGCCCCTCAGTGAGTATAACAAAGTCCATTATTCAAGTATAAAAAAGTCCCCTGATCGAGTATAACAAAGTCCCCTGGTCGAGTATAACACAGTCCCCTGATCGAGTATAACAAAAGCCCCTCATCGAGTATTGCAAAGTCCATTGGTCAAATATAGTAAATGCACTGATCGAGTATGACAAAGTCCTGATTATTTTTAAAAAGTCACAATTCGGTATAACAAAGTCCTGATTTGGTATAGCAAAAGTCCTGATCGAGTACTTAACCTTCTGATCCAGGTATAACCAGTCAATGATTCGAGTATAAAAAGTCCTGATCGAACAACAAGGCCCCTCATCGAGTATAACAAAGTTCCCTGACCGAGTATAACAAAGGCCTCTGGTCGAGCATTACAAAGTCCCCTGATCCTAGTATAACAAAGCCCCTTGAACGAGTATAACAAAGTCTCCTGATCCTAGTATAACAAAGCCCCCTGGACGAGTATAACAAAGTCCCCAGATCGAATATAACACATCCGCTGATCGAGTATAACAAAGTGTAATGGCACAATATAACAAAGTCCCTAGATCGAGCATAACAAAGTCCCCTGATCGATTATAACAAAGTCCCCTGACCGAGTATAACAAAGGCCTCTGGTCGAGTATAACAAAGTCCCCTGGTCGAGAATAACAAAGTCCCCTGATACTAGTATAACAAAGTCCTAGGGTCGAGTATAACAACGAACCCTGATCGAGTATAACAAAACCTCTTCATCGAGAATAAGAAAGTCCCCTGATCGAGTATAACAAAGTTCTCTTATCGAGTATACCAAAGTCCGGTGATTGAGTATAACAAAGGCCCATGGTCGAGTATAACAAAGTCTCCTGACCGAGTATAACAAAAGTCCCCTGATCGAGTATAACAAATTCCCCTAATCGAGTATAAAAAAGTCCCCTGGTCCAGTATAATAAAGTCCGCTGATCGAGTATAACATATCCCCTGATCGAGTATAACAAAGTCCTCTGAACGAGTATAACAAAGTCCCCTGATTGAGTATAACAAAGTCCCCTGCTCGAATATAACAAAGTCCCCTGATCGAGTATAACAAAGTCCCCTGATCGAGTATAACAAAGCCTTTTGGACGAGTTTAACAAAGTCCCCTGATCGAGTATAACAAAGTCCCCTGATCGAGTATAACAAAGTCTAATGGCCCAGTATAACAAGGTCCCCAGATCGAGCATAACAAAGTCCCCTGATCGATTATAACAAAGTCCCCTGACCGAGTATAACAAAGCCATCCGGTCAGGTATAACAAAGTCCCTGGTCGAGTATAGCAAAGTACGATAATCAAGTATAACAAAGTCCTATTTATAAAAAGTCTGATGGGGCACCAACAAAGTCTCTGATCTGAAGTATAGCAGAATCCCTGGTCGGTATAACGCCATCCTGATCAGAGTATAACAAAGTCACTCTTAACGAGTATAACCAAAAGTCCTGTAAAGAGTATAACAAGTTCCCTGATCGGTATGACAAAATCCCTGATTACTTATAAAAATGTCTGGTCAGTATAACAAGTCCGCTTCAATCGAGTATAACAAAAGGTTTATCTGGTCGAGTATAATAAAGTCCCTGGACCGGTATAGCAAAAGTCCGCTGATCCCGAGTAAAAAAGATTACCTGGACGCTATAACAAAAGTCCCAAATCGAGTATAACAAAGTTCCCTGATCGATTATAACAAAGCCGCCTAATCGAGTATAACAAAGTTCCCTGGTCGAGTATAATAAAGTCCCCTGTTCGAGTCTAACATTAAGTCCCCTTAACGAGTATAACAAATTCCCTTATCGAGTATAACAAAGTCCCCTTGTCGAGTATAACAAAGTCCCCTGTTCGAGTATAACAATGGCCCCTGGTCGAGTATAACAAAGTCTCCTGATCGAGTATAACAAAAGTCCCCTGATCGAGTATAACAAAGTCCACTGATCGAGTATAAGAAAAATTACTGGCTCCGACTAACCGAAGTCCCCATATCCAGGCATAACAAAATTCCCCAGATTGATTATAACAAAGTCCCCTGGTCAGCGAGTATAGCAAAAGAGGCCCCGGTCGATTAAGACCAGAATCCCCTGATCGAGTATAACAAAGCCCCCTGGACGAGTATAACAAAGTCCCCTTATCGAGTATATATATTCCCTGTTGGGTCGAGTAAAACAAAGTCCCCTGGTCGAAAATAACAAAGTCCCTTGATCCTAGTATAACAAAGCCCCCTGGATAGTATAACAAAGTCTCCTGATCGAGTATAACAAATTCCCCGGGTCCACTATAACAAAGTCCCCTGAACGAGTATAACATATCTCCTGATTGAGTATAACAACGTCTCCTGGCCCAGTATAACAAAGTCCTCAGATCGAGCATTACAAAGTCCACTGGTAGAGGATAACAAAATCCCCTGGTCGAGAATAACAAAGTCCCCTGATACTAGTATAACAAAGCCCCCTGAACGAGTATAACAAAGTCACCTGATCGAGTATAACAAAGTCCCCTAATCGAGTATAACAAAGTCTCCTGGCCCAGTATAACATATCCCCTGATCGAGTATAACAAAGTCCCTGGTGGAGTATAACAAAGTCCTCTGATCGAGTATAACAAAGTCCCCTGATCGAGTATAACAAAGTCCCCTGATTAAGTATAAAAAAGGCCCCTGGTCGAGTATAACAAAGTCCCGGATCGAGTATAACAAAGTCCACTGGTCGAGTATAACAAAGCCCCCTCATCGAGTAAAACAAAGGCCCCTAATCGAGTATAACAAAGTCCCCTGATTGAGTGTAACATATGACCTGATCGAGTATAACAAAGCCCTCTGGTCGAGTATATCAAAGTCCACTGATACTAGTATAACAAAGTCCTCTGGTCGAGTATGAAAAAGTCCCCTGTTCGAGTGTAACAAAGTCCACTGCTCGAGTATAACAAAGTCCCCTGATCGATTATAACAATGTCCCCTGACCGAGTATAACAAAGGCCTCTGGTTGAGAATAACAAAGTCCCTGGTGGAGTATAACAAGTCCCCTGATCGAGTATACCAAAGTCCTCTGGTTGAGAATAACAAAGTCCCCTGATCGAGCATAACATATCCCCTGATCGAGTATAACAAAGTCCTCTGGTCGAGTATAAAAAATTCCTTAGATCGCGTATAACAAAGTCCCCTGGTCGAGTATAACATATCCCCTGATCGAGTATAACAAAGTCCCTAGCGGAGTATAACAAAGTCCTCTGGTCGAGTATAAAAAAGTCCCCAGATCGAGTATAACAAAGTCCCCTTCTCCTGCGATATAACAAAGTCACCTGATCGAGTATAACAAAAGGCCACTCATTGAGTATAACAAAGACCATTGGTCAAGTATAAAAAGTCCCCTGGACGAGTATAACAAAGTCCCTTGATCAAGTATAACATAGCCCATGGTCGAGTATAACAAAGTCCTCTGGTCGAGTATAAAAAAGTCCCCTGTTCGAGTATAATAAAGCCCCCTGCTCGAGTATAAGTAGGTCCCCTGATCGAGTATAAGAAAGACACCTGAATCGAGTATAACGAGGCCTGATCAAGTCCTAAAAAGGCCCTGGTTAGGTATAACAATTCCCTGATCTGATATAAATTTTTGATCCCGGGTACTAACTGGCCCCTCATCGAGTATAACAAAAATCCCCTGGTCCAGTATAACGAGTCCTCATCCAGGTATAACACTAACCCACTCAGTATAGCATCTGTTGGTATATGCATTATCTACACATATCAGCAGGCATAACAAAAGTCCTTTAGTCAAATTTATAACAAAAGAATCCCCTGGTCGAAGGTATAACAAAAAGGCACATCGGTAAGGCCAGAATCCTATCAAGTATATAAAAGTCTGACCTAATTATAACTTGAAGCCCACGGGCAAAGGTATATCAATATTACTGATTGGTATAACAAAAGTACCTTGATCGAGTATATCAAAGTCCCCAGGTCTAGTATAAAAAAGTCCCCTGATCGATTATAACGTATCCCCTGATCGAGTATAACAAAGTCTCCTGGCCCAGTATAACAAAGTCCCAGATCGAGCATAACAAAGTCCCCTGATCGATTATAACAAAGTCCCCTGACCGAGTATAACAAAGGCCTCTGGTCGAGAATAACAAAGTCCCCTGGTCGAGAATAACAAAGTCCCCTGATCCTAGTATAACAAAGCCCCCTGGACGAGTATAAGAAAGTCCCCTGAACCGAGTATAACAAAGTCCCCTGATCGAGTATAACATATCCCCTAATAGAGTATAACAAAGTCCCTGGTGGAGTATAACAAAGGACCCTGGTCGAGTATAACAAAGCCCCCTCATCGAGTATAACAAAGCCCCCTGATCGAGAATAACAAAGGCGCTTAATCGAGTATAACAAAGTCCACTGATTGAGTATAACAAAGTTTTTGATCGAGTATACCAAAGTCCTCTGGTTGAGTATAACAAAGTCCCCTGATCGAGAATAAGATATCCCCTGATCGAGTATACCAAAGTCCTCTCGTCGAGTATAAAAAAGTCCCCTGATCGCGTATAATAAAGCCCCCTGGACGAGTATAACAAAGTCCCCTGGACCGAGTATAACAAAATTCCCTGATCGAGTATAACATATTCCCTGATCGAGTATAACAAAGTCCCTGGTGAAGTATAACAAAGTCCTTTAGTCAAGTATAACAAAGCCCCCTCATCGAGTATAACAAAGGGCCGTAATCGAGTATAACAAAGTCCCCAGATTGAGTATAACAAAGTCCCCTGATCGAATATACCAAAGTCCTCTGGTTGAGTATAACAAAGTTCCCTGATCGAGTATAACATATCCCCTGATCGAGTATAACAAAGTCCTCTGGTCGAGTATAAAAAAGTCCCTAGATCGAGCATAACAAAGTCCCCTGATCGATTATAACAAAATTTCTGACCGAGTATAACAAAGGCCTATGGTCGAGTATAACAAAGTCTCTTGGTCGAGAATAACAAAGTCCCCTGATACTAGTATTGAAAAGTCCCCTGATCGAGTATAAAAAAGTCCCCTGGCCCAGTATAACAAAGTCTCCATATCGAGCACAACAAATTCCCTGATCGATTAAAACAAAATTCCCTGGTCGAGTATAGCAAAGGGCCCTAATCGAGTAAGACAAAGTCCCCTGATCGAGTATAACAAAGTCCCTTAATCGAGTATAACAAAGCCCCGTGGACGAGTATAACAAAGTCCGCTGAATGAGTATAACAAAGGCCTCTGGTCGAGTATAACAAAGTCACCTGGTCGAGAATAACAAAGTCCCCTGATCTTAGTATAACAAAGCCCCTTGGACGAGTATAACAAAGTCCCCTGATCGAGTATAATAAAATCCCCTGATCGAGTATAACAAAGTCCCCTGGTCCAGTATAACAAAGTCCCCTGATCGAGTATAACATATCCCCTGATCGAGTGTAACAACGTCTCCTGGCCCAGTATATCAAAGTCCCCAGATAGAGCATAACAAAGTCCCCTGATCGATTACAACAAATTCGCTTGGTCGAGTATAAAAAAGGGCACTCATCGAGTAAGACAAAGTCCCCTGATCGAGTATAACATATCCCCAGATCGAGTATAACAAAGTCCCTGGTGGAATATTACAAAGTCCCCTGGTCGAGTATAATAAAGTTTTCTAATCGAGTATAACAAAGTCCCCTGATCGAGTATAACAAAGTCCCCTAATCAAGTATAACAAAGTCCCCTGATCGAGTATAACATATCCCCTGATCGAGTATAACAAAAGCCCCTCATCGAGTATAACAAAGTCCATTGGTCAAGTATAAAAAGTCCCCTGGTCAATTATAACAAAGTCCCCTGATTAATTATAAAAAAGTCCCCTAGTCGAGTATAACAAAGTTCCCTGAACGAGTATATCAAAGTCCCCTGGTCGAGTATAACAAAGCCCCCTCATCTATTATAACAAAGGCGCCAAATCGATTAAAACAAAGTCGCCTGATTGAGTATAACAAAGTCCCCTAATCGAATAAGACAAAGTCCCCTGGTCGAGTATAACAAAGTCCCCTCATCGAGTATAACAAAGGCCCCTCATTGAGTATAACAAAGTCCATTGGTCATGTATAAAAAAGTCCCGTGGTCGAGTATAACAAAATCCCCTGATCGAGTATAACAAAGGCCCTTCATCGAGTATAACAAAGTCCATTGGTCAAGTATATAAAAGTCCCCTGGTCAATTATAACAAAGTCCCTTGATCGAGTATAACACAGTCCCCTGGTCGAGTATAGCAAAGACCCCTGCTCGAGTATAAGGAAGTCCCCTGATCGAGTATAACAAAGTCCCTGATCGAGTATAACAAAGGCCCCTGATCGAGTCCAAAAAAGGCTCCTAATTGAGTATAACAAAGTCCCCTAATCTAGTATAACAAAGCCTCCTGATCGAGTATAACAAAGTCCCCTGATCGAGTATAACAAAGCCCCCTGCTCTAGTTTAACATATCCCCTGATCGAGTATAACAAAGTCCCCTGGTCGAGTATAACAAAGTTCCCTGGGTGAGTATAACAAAGTCCCTTGATCGGGTATAACAAAGTTCCCTGATCGAATATAACATATCCCCAGATCGAGTATAACAAAGTCCTCTGGTCGAGTATAAAAAAGTCCCCTGATAGAGTATAGCGAAGGCCCCTCATCGATTATAACAAAGTCCCTTGGTCGAGTATAGCAAAGGGCCCTCATCGAGTAAGACAAAGTCCCCTGATCGAGTATAACAAAGTCCCCTGATCGAGTATAACAAAGTCCCCAGATCGAGCATAACAAAGTCCCCTGATCGAGTATAACAAAGTCCCCTGATCGAGTATAACAAAGTCCTCTGAACGAGTATAACAAAGTCCCCTGATCGAGTATAACAAAGTCCTCTGGTCGAGTAAAAAAAGTGCCATGATCGCGTATAACATAGTCCCCTGGTCTATTATAACAAAGTCCCCTAATCGAGTATAACAAAGTCACCTGGTCGAGTATAGCAAAGTCTCCTGATCGGGTATAACAAAGTACCCTGATGGAGTATTACATATCCCCTGATGGAGTATAAGAAAGTCCTATGGTCGAGTATAAAAAAGTCCCCTGATCGAGTATAACAAAGGCCCCCTCATCGAGTATAACAAAGTCCATTGGTCAAGTATAAAAAGTCCCCTGGTCGAGTATATCAATGTCCCCTGATCGAGTATAACAAAGTCCCCTGGTCGAGAATAGCAAAGTCCCTTGATCGAGTATAACAAAGCCTCCTCATTGGGAATAACAAAGTCCCCTGATCGAGTATAACAAAGCCTCCTGCTCGAGTATAAGAAAGTCCCCTGATCGAGTATAACAAAGTCCGTTGATCTAGTATAACAAAGGCCCCTCATCGAGGATAACAAAGGCCCCTTATCGAGTATAACAAAGTCCCCTGATCGAGTATTTCAAAGCCGCCTATTCGAGTATAACAAAGCTCCTCGTCGAGGTTAACAAAGTCCCCTGTTCGATTCTAACAATGTCACCTTATCGAGTATAACAAAGACTGGTGATTGAGTATAACAAAGTCCCCTGGTCGAGTATAGCAAAGTTCCCTGATCGAGTATAATAAAGCCTCCTGATCGAGTATAACAAAGTCCCCTGATCAAGTCCAAAAAAGGACCCTAATCGAGTATAACAAAGTCCCGTGATCTAGTATAACAAAGGCGCCTGATCGAGTATAAGAAAGGCCCCTCATCGAGTATAACAAAGTCCGTGATCGAGTATAACAAACCCGCCTAATCAGTGTATAACAAAGTCCCCTGGTCGCGTATAACAAAGTCCGTTGATCGAGTATAACAAAGGCCCCTGGTCGAGTATAACAAAGTCCCCTGATCGAGTATAACAAAAGTCCCCTGATCGAGTATAACAAAGTCCCCTGATCGAGTATAAAAAAGTCCCCTGGTCCAGTATAAAAAAAAGTCCGCTGATCGAGTATAAAAAAGTCCCCTGGCCCAGTATAACAAAGACCCCAGATCGAGCATATCAAGGTCCCATTGATCGATTATAACAAAGTCCCCTGATCGAGTATAACAAAGGCCTATGGTCGAGTGTAAGAAAGGCCCCTGGTCGAGAATATCAAAGTCCCCTGATACTAGTATAACAAAGTCCCCTGAACGAGTATAAAAAAGTCCCCTGGCCCAGTATAACAAAGTCCCCATATCGAGCATAACAAAGTCCATGATCGATTATAAAAAAGTCCCCTGGTCGAGTATAGCAAAGGGCCCTGATCGAGTAAGACAAAGTCCCTTGATCGAGTATAACAAAGTCCCCTGACCGAGTATAACAAAGCCCCCTGGACGAGTATAACAAAGTCCCCTAGTCGAGTATAACACAAGTCCCCTGATCGAGTGTAACAAAGTCCCTTGGTCCAGTATAACAAAGTCCCCTTATCGAGTATAACATATCCCCTGATCGAGTATAACAATGTCTCCTGGCCCAGTATAACAAAGTCCCCAGATCGAGCATAACAAAGTCCCCTCATCGATTATAACAAAGTCCCCTGACCGAGTATAACAAAGGCCTCTGGTCGAGTATAACAAAGTCCCCTGGTCGAGAATAACAAAGTCCCCTGGTCGAGTATAGCAAAGTCCCCTGGTCGAATATAACAAAGCCCCTAATCGAGTATAACAAAGGCCCATAATCGAGAATAACAAAGGACCCTCATCGATTATAGCAAAGTCCATTGGTCAAGTATAAGTCCCCTGTTCGAGTATAACATATCCCCTGATCGAGTATAACATATCCCTGATCGAGTATAACAAAGTCTTCTGGTCGAGTATAACAAAGTCCCCTGATCGAGTATAACATATCCCCTGATCGAGTATAACAAAGTCCCTAGTGGAGTATAACAAAGTCCCCTGATCGACTATAACAAATTTTCCTGGTCGAGTATAACAAAATTTTCTAATCGAGTATAACAAATTCCCTGGTCTAGTTTACCAAAGGGCCCTGATCGAGTAAGACAAAGTCCCCTGATCGAGTATAGCAAAGTCCCCTGAGCGAGTATAACAAATCCCCTGGACGAGTATAACAAAGTCCCTGATCGAGTATAACAAAGCCCCCTGATCGAGTATAACATATCCCTTGATCTAGTAAAGAAAGTCCCTGGTGGAGTATAAAAATGTCCCCTGATCGCATATAACAAAGTCCCCTGGTCAAGCATAAAAAAGTCCCCTGGTCGAGTAAAACAAAGTCCCCTCATCGAGTATAACAAAGACCTCTGGTCGAGTATAAAAAAGTCCCCTCATCGAGTATAACAAAGTTCCCTGCTCAAGTATAACAAAGTTTCCTGATCGAGTATAACAAAGGCCCCTCATCGAGTATAAAAATGTCTATTATTCAAGTATAAAAAAGTCTCCTGGTCGAGTATAACAAAATCCCCTGATCGAGTATAACAAAGTCCCCTCGTCGAGTATAGCAAAGTCCCCTGATCGAGTATAACAAAGCCTCCTGATCGAGTATAACAAAGTCCCCTAATCGAGTCCAAAAAAGGCCCCTAATTGAGTATAACAAAGTCCTCTGATATAATATAACAAAGGCCTCTGATCGAGTCCATAAAAGGCCCCTAATCGAGTATAACAAAGTTCCCTGATCGATTATAACAAAGCCGCCTAATCGAGTATAACAAAGTCCCCTGGTCGAGTATAATAAAGTCCCCTGATCGAGTTTAACAAAGGCCCTTATCGAGTATAACAAAGTCCCCTTGTCGAGTATAACAAAGTCCCCTGTTCGAGTATAACAATGGCCCCTGGTCGAGTATAAACAAAGTCTCCTGATCGAGTATAACAAAAGTCCCCTGATCGAGTATAACAAAGCTCCCTGATCGAGTATAGAAAAGTCCCCTGGCTCAGTGTAACAAAGTCCCCATATCGAGCATAACAAAGTCCCCTGATTGATTATAACAAAGTCCCCTGGTCGAGTATAGCAAAGGGCCCTGATCGATTAAGACAAAGTCCCCTGATCGAGTATAACAAAGCCCCCTGGACGAGTATAACAAAGTCCCCTTATCGAGTATAACAAAATTCCCTGGTCGAGTAAAACAAAGTCCCCTGGTCGAAAATAACAAAGTCCCTTGATCCTAGTATAACAAAGCCCCCTGGATAGTATAACAAAGTCTCCTGATCGAGTATAACAAATTC
>NW_024750519.1:0-9748 GCF_018991925.1 Homarus americanus
TTGACCTGACCTGACCTCTCCCGAATGATGCCTTATACCTTATACCCAAACGATATATACCCGTACACCAAATGAAACTCGAAGAGACTGACTATAATGTGTGTGTGTGTGGATAGTAATCTGTTATCATTCAATCAAAAGTTTATAAGGTTTTACAAAGTTGTTTTCATTTTAATGTGGACTGGAGACCCTGTATAATATAAGTTGACTAATTCTATACTTATGAGTGGGAGTAAACACTAATTCACATCTCTCTCTCTCTCTCTCTCTCTCTCTCCAGTCTATTTCCCTCGTCTACTCTCTCAATAATATCATTCTCTCAATCTATATCTCTCTCTCTCTCTCTTTCTCTCTCCCGGAATATCAACAGTGAGTAAATATAAATAACCACACGATTTTACAGAATAGGGATATATATGTGTTAGAGAGAGAGAGAGAGAGAGAGAGAGAGAGAGATAAACTAACCATGGGACCTGATCTATCACTCATTTGAACCTAACCTAACCTAACCTCAACTATGCTTACAGAACCATTCCCCTCCTTCCCCCCCCTCGGCCTCCCAGCCCTTGACTGTAGGAGGAATGGGCGAGATAGGGCAGGAAAGGTCAACTGGGTGAGTATACACAAGGTCAACAGAGGTCAGGAGCCAAGAGGTACAGATCTCCGTGGGTCATGGTGGTCATAGTATATAACTGTACTGTAGAAGGTATTGTTTCTCTCTCTCTCTCTCTCTCTCTCTCTCTCTCTCTCTCTCAGATAACCCCCAAGTTTGTTATGACTCTTCCTGGACAGTGTATTTTTATCTTCAAATAGGATATGTTTTCGTGTATCTCTTGTTAGAACGAGGGAACAAAAAATTTATTGAATAATGGCAGGTTGAGGGAGAGGGCGATGTACTCTACAGAACTAAACAAATAATTTTTGGGAAATACATTGTTTTTAACATTCAGTTTCATAATATTCTGACTTCTACTGTTTAACTATAATCTGCCTACGCGACCGTTCACGGGATGAATATGGGTGCACAATAAACTAGCCGCTGTATGTGGCAAAATTCAAAAGCGGATCCCCGCCTTTTTATTACATACTAGGAAACATCTCACACTCACACACACACGTATAGATGATCAGTAAGGAGGAGCCTCGACCTGAGCCCTGACAGAACGTTACAGGTGTACTATTTCGTCAGGCCGCGGTTAGGAAGTATATGAGAGTGACTTTGGAAGTTATATTTATGTTCCATATAACATATTTATGGTTTATGTGTGTGTGTGTGTGTGTGTGTGTGTGTGTGTGTGTGTCTGTGTGTCTGTGTGTCTGTCTGTAATTATGTTAGCTTATGTTTGGTTAGTTATTAGTTGGAGTAAGTTGTCGTGGAGATTTTTCAGGTTAGGTTAGATTAGATTACGTTAGGTTGTGTTAGATTAGGTTAGATATTAGTTGGAGTAAGCTGGAGTTAAGATTCTTCTGGATATACAAAACACTAAAGTTATTATCCAGCGTAATCCTCCCACACACCCCAGCAAAATGATTCACAATGGAGACTGATTAATGAATGCTTGTGTTGTGATAATAATTCCTCTTATTGATTAACGAACTTTAGATAAAATGGAACAAGGCTGAGTGATGGTTGTTGAACTGATATAGAAATGTTAAGTGGTAGTAGATATAGTGTAAAATAAGTCATTGAGTGATACTGTAGTTGTGTAGTACCCAAGTTTGGTTCACTTGTATGTTACTGAGGAAATTATTCAATCAGGATTTTTTTACAAGGATGATTGGTGTACCTGAAGTTGATGATCGTTTTTTTTCTTTTTATTATTATTATTATAATGGTTGCCCCTCCTGTAATGAGAATGGCCAGGCCCAAGGGCCACCTAGGCGTGAATTTGTTTAAGGTGTTGAAGCTGTCGCCAACACAACAACCACACCCTGAGTTAATGAGCTGAGTGACCCAGTGTCAAGGAATAGTCCGTGGCCAACTGTACTGGCTAACCATTACCCCGTAACACGACGCGCGAATCGATTAACATCCAGGTCCCCAATTACTGTTGGGTAGATAGAGGTAAATGACGCAAAGGAACTTGCTCATGGTCTCACCCTGCCCGGAAATGGAACCCGGGTTCATTCGCTTGCGAGGCGAGCAAGCTGACAATTACACCTTGTGTTGCCAACGTACACACACACACACACACACGTCTCCTGACGTAGATATGAGAGAGAGAGAGAGAGAGAGAGAGAGAGAGAGAGATCTAAGCAGCTTATTATCATCCTACACCAACAGGAAGCGACAGACAGAGACAGACACGTCACAACCACCAAGTTTTTCTCAAATTAACATAATCTCTTGTCGTCGTGTCCGTGTGGCTGTCGTGTTTGTCAATCCAGCAATTTCTCTTCTTTCTTCTCTCATGATTATTTCTTCTTTTATTTAATTTTTTTGTTGATTTTCGTCTTCATTTCTTCATTTAAAATTTTCGTGATTTCTTTCCTTCCCTCTATCCTTCTTTCTTTCCTTCCCTCTATCCTTCTTTCTTTCCTCGCCATCCTCTTTATTTTCACCCTTCCATCATCTTTATCAGTTTATCAATTTTCCCTGTCTCCTTCCTCCCTTCCTTTTCCTATTCTCATCTTTCCTTCAACCTTCCCTCCTTCATAATTCCTCTCCATCTTTCCCTCTATTCCTTCCTTCATCACCATCATATAAAATCATACTCGCTTCCTCCCCCCCCCCAAAAAAAAAATATTCATCCCAACTTAAAAATTCACGTTTCCTGGCCACTGAGATCACCTACCCTGACCTTACCTTTACTTTGACCTGACCTGACCTCTCCCGAATGATGCCTTATACCTTATACCCAATCGATATATACCCATACACCAAATGAAACTCGAAGAGACTGACTATAATGTGTGTGTGTGGATATTAATCTGTTATCATTCAATCAAAAGTTTATAAGGTTTTACAAAGTTGTTTTCATTTTAATGTGGACTGGAGACCCTGTATAATATAAGTTGACTAATACTATACTTATGAGTGGGAGTAAACACTAATTCACATTTCTCTCTCTCTCTCTCTCTCTCTCTCTCTCTCTCTCTCCAGTCTATTTCCCTCGTCTACTCTCTCAATAATATCTTTCTCTCAATCTACATCTCTCTCTCTCTCTCTCTCTTTCTCTCTCCGAGAATATCAACAGTGAGTAAATATAAATAACCACACGATTTTACAGAATAGGGATATATATGTGTTAGAGAGAGAGAGAGAGAGAGAGATAAACTAACCATGGGACCTGATCTATCACTCATTTGAACTTCAACTCCAACTCTAACCCTCAACTATGCTGTTAAGAACCATTCCCTCTCTGCTCCCTCGGCCCTGTAGCCCTTGACTGTAGGAGGAATGGGCGAGAGAGGGCAGGAAAGGTCAACTGGGTGAGTATACACAAGGTCAACAGAGGTCAGGAGCCAAGAGGTACAGATCTCCGTGGGTCATGGTGGTCATACTATATAACTGTACTGTAGAAGGCATTGTTTCTCTCTCTCTCTCTCTCAGATAACCCCCAAGTTTGTTATGACTCTTCCTGGACAGTGTATTTTTATCTTCAAATAGGATATGTTATCGTGTATCTCTTGTTAGAACGAGGGAACAAATAATTTATTGAATAATGGCAGGTTGAGGGAGAGGGCGATGTACTGTACAGAACTAAACAAATAATTTTTTTGAAATACATTGTTTTTAACATTCAGTGCCATAATATTCTGATTTCTACTGTTTAACTATAATCTGCCTACGCTACCGTTCACGGGATGAATATGGGTGCACAATAAACTAGCCGCTGTATGTGGCAAAATTCAAAAGCGGATCCCCGCCTTTTTTATTACATACCAGGAAACATCTCACACTCACACACACGTATAGATGATCAGTAAGGAGGAGCCTCGACCTGAGCCCTGACAGAACGTTACTGGTGTACTATTTCGTCAGGCCGCGGTTAGGAAGTATATGAGAGTGATTTTGGAAGTTATATTTATGTTCCATATAACATATTTATGGTTTATGTGTGTGTGTGTGTGTGTGTGTGTGTGTGTCTGTCTGTCTGTCTGTAATTATGTTAGCTTATGTTTGGTTAGTTATTAGTTGGAGTAAGTTGTCGTGGAGATTTTTCAGGTTAGGTTAGATTAGATTAGGTTAGGTTGTGTTAGATTAGGTTAGTTATTAGTTGGAGTAAGCTGGAGTTAAGATTCTTCTGGATATACAAAACACTAAAGTTATTATCCAGTGTAATCCTCCCACACACCCCAGCAAAATGATTCACAATGGAGACTGATTAATGAATGCTTGTGTTGTGATAATAATTCCTCTTATTGATTAACGAACTTTAAATAAAATGGAACAAGGTTGAGTGATGGTTGTTGAACTGATATAGAAATGTTAAGTGGTAGTAGATATAGTGTAAAATAAGTCATTGAGTGATACTGTAGTTGTGTAGTACCCAAGTTTGGTTCACTTGTATGTTACTGAGGAAATTATTCAATCAGGCTTATTGTCTGACAGGTCTCGTCTCTCTTATGGCATTTGGCTGAATTAAGGTATTAAGTTTTCATAAATTTTAAACTATTACACTGTGTTATATTACGACATATTAAACGATTACAGTGTTATATTACGACATATTAAACGATCACATTGTCTATATAACGACATATCACCAATACAAAAAAATATACAGTTTTTGTATATGTTTATCGCTACACATTATTTATGTGTTTCTGAATAACATAGCTGATTAATCAATGTTATTTATCACATATCACTTTAATAAGTATTTCAGCTTTCCTAACCTTATATAACATGTTTACCATCACGTGACACAGACAGACTCTCTCTCTCTGAGGTAAAACGGAGTTAGATACACGTCTGTCTCTCTCTCTCTCTCTCTCTCTCTCTCTCTCTCTCTCTCATGATCTGACATTACTCTTGGAAACTTCTGAATTAAACACCAGTAATATATCTTTGTACGATAGTTCCCCTTATGTTGTTAAATATGTATAAACTATTGAGAAATAATTAACAAAATAGTTACGTAACATCAAGTGTGTGTGAGTGTGAGTGTGTGTGTGTGTGTGTGTGTGTGTGTGTGTGTGTGTAGGTCAACAGCAGAGGTAGTGAAGCTTCTTGTCATAAACCATGTACACCTCCCTCCTATTCTGTGTATTACATGTTAGTTGTGTCTTTATCGTGTTGGTCATTTATCCCTTATAAGTTAACACCCCCCCGTATTGTTATTTTGTTCTACTCATTCTCTTACACTTATTTCTCTACGTACTTAGGAGTCACATTGAGTCAAATCTTTTTCTATTTAATATTTCAGGTTTTACATATTCCTGCATAGGATCTTTACTCATTACTAAATCTTACCTTTATATATAGGACAATTCCCCCATAATTACGAACTTTTACTTCAATACATCAACGTTTTGTCCGTAAATTGTTTTTGGTTATTTCTTACACCCAAAATAATTAAGTTACGATTTATTTTGAAGTTCATCGGGAATGTAGTTTATAAATATCACCACTTGATTGTTAGGTTAGGTTAGGTTAGGTTAGGTTAGGTTAGGTTAAGTTAAGTTTGGCCGTAGGTATAGTGTCTGGCCCGGTGAGCGAGGTATGGCTGTCAAAACGGGTCACAGTTTTATTTATCTCAAGTTGTTTATTTCTATTTTATAAACTAAAAAGAGTCAACAACATTTTCTTTATACACCAGTGTACAGTATACAGTGTTGTGTATGGTGTATAACGAGGCCGCTCCTGTGTATGATGTCTTTGTCTTGTTGTGTATGTATGTATTGTTACTCGTATGATGTACTGTATGGTAGGGTTGCCATCACTCAGTTTAAGATAACTTTAATCGCTAGATTTAAGGTCCCCTAAAAATGTTGTCGGTCGCTGTTCATAATTCAATCTGTCTACTCTGATTGGATCTAATTTCATGGATCTCTAGTTATTATCAATCATCTCTTTATTTTTTATGACAATACGTGAAACTTTACATTTTAGTTTTTAATTAGTTTTTCGCTCAGTGAATCTCATTTGTCTCTTGAAATTTAACTTCTGTTTGATTCTTGACGTAATTATCTGACGTGGTACTTTATTTTATTATTGTTAAGTTTACACTCACACACACACACACACACACACACAAACACACACACACACCGTCTCTCTCACTCTGTTGTTTAAGGTGAGAAAGTGTGAGAAAGTTTACACACATTAGGTGGGAAAATGTTCCTCACTTTGCGGGCCTCGATAGGGTAAATGATCTCATCTCGTGTCCCCAGAGTGAAGAAAAACGTCTCGTGTTTGAGTCGGTGAGGCAGCAAACATTCCTTACGCTGTGAGCTGAGAGTTAAGCTAAAGTGCCTGGATACATACATACATACATCGTTGTTCAGATAGATATTTAGTAAAATCGTATTACATGTTCACAATGATTCAGCACGTACTGTATAAACAATATACATACTGTAGACAGTGTAGACATACAGCTGAAGTCTTTAAAACACGTAATGGTGTTGGTAATTACACTTGTCCACAACGATCAGAAATTATATAGAACTCTTTATAATTGTTCTAGACATTGGGGAAAATGTTCTAGTTTCTATTAGTAAATCTGAAGATAAGTTTCATCTCTTGTGTTCAATGAAGTTGGAATAGGTTGAGACAGAGTTATTTGCGAGGCGAATTATGTGTTTTCATCCCTGGAAAAATATGTAGGCTACTCAAGGAAGAAATTGGGAAAAATAGTAGGTTTAAAATGCTGAGTTTGGTGAATTTTCCATCTAAGAAGTTGAATAAGTCGACTGTTTGTTTGTGGTGTGGCAAGATATTACACCTCTCCCTTCCCTCCCCTTCCCTCCCCTCCCCTCCCTTCCCCCCTCCCCTCCCCCCTCCCTTCCCCTCCCCTCCCATCATCGTGTGAATTCTGCGTCAATTTGTTTTCTTATGCATGAGTGAAGTAGATTTTCATGTCATTGTTACATCACTGTTGAACATGCACAGTTGTTATGGGAAGTGTTAGGGAGGGAAGGATGAAAGAAGAGGGAGGGGAAGGGGAGAGAGTGAGGAGGAGGGAGGACAAATGGGAGAGAGAGAGGACAGGTGAAGGCGGGGAGGACAGGTGGAGGCAGGGGAGGACAGGTGTAGGCAGGGGAGGACAGGTGAAGGCGGGGAGGACAGGTGTAGGCGGCGTCACCTACGTTAACCTCTTACTGCTGATAATTCCTTTCATTTTCCACCTGAACTCTAATACTGCATTTATCTATAACTAAATACGGTAATTATTCAGTCAACACCGCCATTCGATTTATACCAACTTTTAATATCGCGTTACCTTAAAAAATTGAATTTCAATATGGGAAACAACCTGATTCTCCCAAGAAAGAACTATTATATTATCGGTAAATTTTCAGTTTCAGCCCCAACTACTGTTCGATCATAAATACCCTATTATCACCATTATTAGTCCTAGTTTATTATACCATATAAAGTTCTTTCCCGAAAACGTATCTTACCTTGTGTATATTTTATAGATGATGGGAGTTGTTTCAGCACCTTGTGAAGTGTCAGTCAGAGAAGTTCAAAAGGAAATTTTCTCCTTTTTACTAAAATCTTCAACAATTAAGTCGTTCGGTGACAACTTATCTTCAGTAATGTCAACGGTTTAAAATATTAATTTTTTTGTTTTTGTAATGGTTCAAGTACACGAGATTGTATCTTTTTTCTAACCGAGAAACACCCACACACACACACACGTCGACGTCATCAGCCTCGCCTATTACCATTGGTCACAAGTTCTTGACGTCATCAGCCTCGCCTATTCTCATTGGTCAGAAGTTCTTGTCGAAAACTTATAAGTTGGTTCATTATTGGAAATATTAATTATTCTGTACAGCATTAATATCAGATTATTACGGAAAATAAGAACTATACAGTTAAGTGTATTCAACTTATTCAATGATTTTGTTATTAATAATCTCTTTTGTCTTGTTTTTTAATTTATTGATAACTTATCGACATGAATCACCACTATTGTTTTCGTTTGTAATCAAAATTAAAAACAGCTGAAAGATCTGATACATTCCTAGTTGAATTATCATTTATTTTTATTGCTTGAATATAACAAATTTGTTTATCGTAGAGAGTGTTAGTTTTAAATTCATTTATATAGAAACATCCTCACTGTGTTATGTCGGAACTTAGGAATTTTGATTTAACTCTTTAATTCGTACAAAAAAAAAATATGTAACTATTCGTTCCATAACTTTTGAATAGTTGCTATGCTTGTAGTTTTTATGAATCATAATTAAGAAAGAATAGAAGATGAGCTATTATAAAGAGTAAGTCAGTGAAGGCATATACAGTACATACAGAATATTAAACAATTATTCCTGATCTTATGAAACACGGACATAACCAACATGTAGTTGCCAGTTTGGGTTTGGGTTTTGTTTTTGCGGTAAATAGCCTATCCGGGCACAGGTGCATATTTTCCGTAATAACCTGATTTTAAAGCTTTAAAGATTAATTAATATTTCCAATAATGAACCAAATTCTAATTTTTTCGACAAGAACTTCCGACCAATGAGAGCAAGCCTGGCTGATGACGTCATAAACGTTAATATTATGTGTGTTTTCTCGCTCAGAAAAAACAAAACAAAATCTCTTGTACTCGACTCCAGTTTGTAAAAACTTGGAACATTTTGAATAGAGCACATAACAGAGGATAAATTATCACCAAGAGACTTATAGTTGAAGAAGAACAGTGACTTGTAAAAATCACAGACTGACGCTCAAGGAGGTGAAGTTTCTCGTCACTGAAAAAATATCTTTCATCTCCAATAAAAAAAGGTAATATACCTTTCAGGACAGATTTTGTTTTATATTGCTTAAGTAATATTAACATATAATTGTAGTAGTGGTGCTCCAAGTGTAAAATGAACAGCAGTAAATGATTAACATAGTCAGGTGTCCTCGGCTGTTGTATTCGTAATTCAAGATATCTGGAGGTGCCGTGTTCTGTCGTGTCCTTTAAGACCCGTGGCTGTCCTTAATATGGGGTAGTTTATTGTGTGCCTCTTCTTTACCTAACGACCAAGTGGCCAAGTCAAGGGAAGACCAGTGGCCTGTGTAGGATCCCTCCATTGATCTTGTTAATTTTGTCTAGGGCTATTTTGAAGCCCAGTACTGTTCTCGATTCCACGGCTTGAGCTGGGAGAACGTCCCATAGATCTATCACTCTCTGTCACTCTATGTGAAGAAGTATTTCCTTGTGTTCGTTCTGCATGATAGCTTGGTGAGCTTGAAGTTGTCCCTTCGTGTTGTCCCTTTCAAGATTTTAATTGTTTTAATGAGATCTGTTCTATTGGGCTTTTTTCTGAATAGTTGTTCGTCTTGAGGCCATTAGTTTACTTGGATAATCGAGATGGCATAGTTAAAGAATCATCTTGGTTGCACCTTTTCTATGGGTGTTAGATCTTTCTGGAGGTAGGGTTTCCATGCCTGAATACAAAAATCCATACAATAAGAAGCATTTTCTTATCATTGTATTCAAAGGTACGCTTTATAATTCCCAAATATATATTTTTTTATTATTATTATTACTGCTGGGGCATCCCCCCCCACTCGTTGCGTCGCCTTCAAGTGATTGATTGATCTGTCACAACGCCAACAGATTTTAACTTATCGACA
>NW_024750520.1:0-12551 GCF_018991925.1 Homarus americanus
TGATGCTCTTATAAACTTGGTAACTGGAGCTGTAATGCCAGAAAATGCCAAATATGACAATCTATGTGCATATGAAGTTGGAAGACAAAATTATGAAAATTTTGTCAAGGAACGTATTGTTAGTCCATTGAGCATCTGGGAAAAGCTGTCCAAGGTTAATCTACTGTCGTGGAAAGCAGCAAATAAGACTTCAACCATCAAATTGCTATCACAAGTTATAGAACTTAAGCAGGACATACAGTATATGCATCACAGAAGGGCAGCACTGTACATATCAAGTCACCAGACACTGATGTGTTTGGCATATTAAAGCAGCCTCAACTTGGAGAAAATACAAGTATGATAACAGGAACTGGTGAGCGACGACACATTGGGCAGAGAGCCTTACGGGTTTCCATGCCTTCACAGGATCTGACTGCATTGGAAAATTTGTTGGCAAAGGAAAGAAAGCATTTTGGAGCACTTTGATGAAATCTAACACAAAAGTCCTAGATGCATTCAAGATGCTGAGTAGACCAAATGCCCTCCAGCAGACATGTATATTGGTCTAGAGGAATTTGTATTTAAGCTCTACTGTCCACGAATGACTTTCACTAAACTGTCAAAACTTAGATGGCCTCTCTTCAAGATAACGCAGGCAGAAGCTGGAGAACTACCAGCGACTGCAGCAACTCTAAAGTATCATATATTGAGAGGAAGGTATCAAGCTCTTCTGTGGTCTTGTGATGCAGACAGTGAAATGCTTTCACAATTAGAGCATGGCTGGAAGATTGACAATGACTGTTTCATACTAGTAATATCAGACCAACCACCAGCTCCAGAAGCAATCACAGAACTTCTTAAATGTGGATGTGGCGTCAGGAAATGTGGATCATTGTCATGTTCATACAGAAAGAATCAGAAAGAATAGCATGACATGCACCGAGATGTGTAACTGTCAAGCAGATGATGAGAAATGCCTAAACAAGGTGAAGGAATCTGTTGTACACAGAAGACTCTGATGACGAGGACTGAAGCAATGTCGTAAATAATAACTTGTGACTTGTATACACATGATGTATAACACTACAAACTTTTGATAAATATAAAACGGTGGTTCTAAGCTTTTCAGATAATGGTAATAAGTATATGTTTAATTTCCAGTATTTGTCTTTAGCAATTAATTTTACTTACTGCAATCTCTTCTTTGCCAGAGACAGGATGGCATATATGAGCAGCCATGTTTGTAACACACTTAAGATATTATAACAGCATTCATAATATATTATGTTAACTTGTAATCATATAATACTACATGTTCATAGGTTATTAGTCATGTTTTAAGTTACTTAGGACTTAATGGTAATACGTCTGTGGTTCATTACGCCGCTCTTTGATAAAACTTCTTTAATGGCATAAAACTTATAATAAACCGTTCAGAAAAAATTACACCACAGTTCCTTAACATAGTTTAAAAGGATTAATACGATGTATGGTGTCAAAAATTAACATGAAATTTTTACTGGATTACTTAAGCTCCTACACTAAAACCTGCCGACCTAACCTAACCTTTTTTACCTACCTCCACCTACTTACCTAACCTGACTTAATCTACCTTAACCTGACATAATCTAACCTAACCTGACATAATCTAACCTAACCTGACGTAATCTAACCTAACCTGACATAATCTAACCTAACCTGACATAATCTAACCTAACCTGACATAATCTAACCTAACCTGACATAATCTAACCTAACCTTACGTAATCTAACCTAACCTGACATAATCGAACCTAACCTGACATAATCGAACCTAACCTCCCCGTCTGACATAAGCTAACCTAATCAAACCTAACTTTCCCACCTACCGACCGTAACCTATCTACTTATTACCTACCTAACCTAACTTAACCCAACCTGACGTAATCTAACCTAACCTATTGAAACTTAACTTAACCACCTACCTCATCTAACACCACTTTGTAATCTCTTTGCACTACCGCTCACAGGATGAGTATGGGGGCACAATAAACTAGCCTCTAAGTGGCAAAATTAACAAAACTAACCTAACCTAACCCAACCTGACTTAACCTAACCTGATCTGATCTATCCAACTTAAACATCTTAGAATATATAATAAAGCCGCTAGGTTAATTTAGGCTAAATATGGTTGATTAATATTTCGTTTTGACAGAAATTCCCGGCAAAACAACGTATCTATATTGAGAACCACCGCCATGTTGGTTCCACGATAACAAGACACGGATACACTACAGAATAACCCGCGTTCGTTTAACCTCAATTACTACAGTTTACTTTATAATCTTACTTCACAATCTTCACTACATCTCACTTCACAATCTTCGCTACATCTCACTTCACAATCTTCACTACATCTCACTTCACAATCTTCACTACATCTCACTCCACAATCTTCACTGCATCTCACTTCACAATCTTCACTACATCTCACTTCACAATCTTCACTACATTTCACTTCACAATCTTCACTACATCTCACTTCACAATCTTCACTACATCTCACTTCACAATCTTTACCACATCTTACTTCACAATCTTTACCACTTCTTACATCACAATCTTCACTACATCTCACTTCACAATCTTCACTACATCTCACTTCATAATCTTCACCACATCTCACTTCACAATCTTCACTACATCTCACTTCACAATCTTCACTACATCTCACTTCATAATCTTCACCACATCTCACTTCACAATCTTCACTACATCTCACTTCACAATCTTCACTACATCTCACTTCACAATCTTCACTACATCTCACTTCACAATCTTCACTATATCTCACTTCACAATCTTCACTACATCTAACTTCACAATCTTCACTACATCTCACTTCACAATCTTCACTACATCTCACTTCACAATCTTCACTACATCTCACTTCACAATCTTCACTACATCTCACTTCACAATCTTCCACTACATCTCCTTCACAATCTTCACTACATCTCCTTCACAATCTTCACTTCCACATCTCACTTCACAATCTTCACTACATCTCACTTCACAATCTTCACCACATCTCACTTCACAGTCTTCACTACATCTCACTTCACAATCTTCACTACATGTCACTTCACAATCTTCACCACATCTCACTTCGCAATCTTCACTACATCTCACTTCACAATCTTCACTACATCTCACTTCACAATCTTTACCACATCTTACTTCACAATCTTCACTACATCTTACTTCACAATCTTCACTACATCTCACTTCATAATCTTCACTAAATCTCACTTCACAATCTTCACTACATCTCACTTCACAATCTTCACCACATCTCACTTCACAATCTTCACTACATCATACATCACAATCTTCACCACATCTCACTTCACAATCTTCACTACATCTCACTTCACAATCTTCACCACATCTCACTTTAAAATCTTCACTATATCTCACTTCACAATCTTCACTGCATCTCACTTCACAATCTTCACTACATCTCACTTCACAATCTTCACTACATCTCCCTTCACAATCTTCACTACATCTCACTTCACAATATTTCACTACACCTCACTTCACAATCTTCACTACATCTCACTTCACAATCTTCACTAACACCATCCTTCATCACTACATATAACAACATCCATCATCACTACTTATAACACCATCCATCATCATCACTACATATAACACTATCCATCATCACTACATATAACACGATCCATCATCACTACATATAACACCATCCACCATCACTACATATAGAACCATCCATCACGACATATAACACCATTCAACATCACTACATATAACACCAACCATCATCACTACATATAATATCATCCATCATCACTACATATAACTCCATCCATCATCACTACATATAACTCCATCCATCATCACTACATATGACACCATCCAGCATCACTACATATAACACCACCCATCATCACTACATATAATATCATGCATCATCACTACATATAACAACATCCATCATCACTACATATAAAACCAACCTATCATCACTACATATAATATCATCCATCATCACTACATATAACACCATCCAACATCACTACATATAACACCACCCATCATCACTACATATAACATCATCCATCATCACTACTGTACATATAACTCTATCCATCATCAGTACATATAACACCATCCAGCATCACTACATATAACACCAACCATCATCACTACATATAAGATCATGCATCATCACTACATATAACACCATCCATCATCACTACATATAAAACCATCCTATCATCACTACATATAACATCATCCATCATCACTACATATAACACCATCCATCACTACATATAGAACCATCCTATCATCACTACATATAATATCATCCATCATCACTACATACAACACCATCCAACATCACTACATATAACACCACCCATCATCACTACATATAACATCATCCATCATCACTACATATAACTCTATCCATCATCACTACATAAAACACCATCCAGCATCACTACATATAACACCAACCATCATCACTACATATATCATCATGCATCATCACTATATATAACACCATCCATCATCACTACATATATTACCCTCCTATCATCACTACATATAACACCATCCATCATTACTACATATAACGCCATCCTTCATCACTACATATAACACCATCCATCATCACTACATATTATAACACCATCCATCATCTTTACAAACACCATCCCTCTTTACTATAGTGATAAACAGAGCTTCATTTTGTTGTCAATTTCTTTAAATTCCAACCTTATTAAACGGTAATTCTTTCTGTATGGTCAAATTTTGATTTGACCTCAGTGAAAGAGCTGTTAGTGTCAGTAAATCACAATGGTGTTCCGACGCACTGTAACAAAAGTTTCAAAGGTTGAGGTGAAGCCTTGCCAGGTGAAGGAGAAGGGCCCCCGATCTAACAAACTGCAGACCACAAAGCACACTAAACCTCAAAACAACAAGAAGAAGAAGGAAACTACCACTTTCTGCCATGTACAAAAGGACCAGTACCTGCCATGGGGAGACTACATCTTCACAGGGAAAAAGACAAAGAACAACAAGAAGCGTTGACCCATCTTTTCTGATATTTAAAAATAATAAAAACATATTAATTGATTTTGTTTGTATTATTTATGCTTTTATTATTTTCAACTGTAAACGTGCTGTTTTCGGAATATATTTTGAGTTACATAATATTTAGGTTCAGCAGTTTATTTCACTGTATCTCCTTGTGTGAGTGTGTGGGTAGTGTGTGGATAGTGTGTGGGTACTATGGGTGTGTGGGCATTATGGAGAACTAGTCATGGCTAACTGTGACCCTACATACGGGTTACATCGGCCTTAACGCCCTTGTCTCAGCGCTATCTCATATATCCATATTTCACATATTTGAAAGTATTAGATAACCAAAATATCTGGAAAATATTTAGTTAAAAATACAAATAATAAAACAAAATCGAAAACAGAAAGAAAAAACAATACCCGTGAAAGTGGAAATAAGGAGGAGGCAGAGCAGACGATACACAGGAAGGCAGTAATCATCATCCCCATGTGAACCAGCCAGAGAAGAACTCATTCGCCTCACCGTCCACCCGCGTACGATCAGCTGAGTGAAGTTGCCTCGTGTTGCAGTAAACTTTATCTGTAAAAGGACAATTTACTTTTACTTTTATTGTTTATCTTACTGTTTATAACTGTTTATTTTCTCTTACATAATGTACACTAAGTATGGGAGTGTACAGTAAGTTATACCGGATGGCAACAAATTCACATTCGTCTTGCAAATATTAAAACATTACCCTAACAACAGTATTGTATAACAACACGAGCTAAAGTGATGTGTAAAAAGGTCGGTTGCAAAAAGAAATATTCTTTTAAGTCTTTTTCAGTTTGTTCAGTGTTAACAACATTATAGGTCATATTTCATGCAGTATGCATATACAATGTTTGCTGACGGTTTAATACCTTTCTGTTTACTGATGATGTAAAACCCTCGTTAAAATACTTTAGAGTCGTTTACAAAATATTTGGTGCATTTCCGGAGCATTGTATGTTTTTACAGCATGCGAGGCGGCAGGTATGTGGAGTTTTAAGAGCACTTCACGCTATAGCTCAGTTGGCCACGGATTAGCGAATTACGATCTGAAAATGTTTGGATCGTCATCTGTTTCGTGTAAGCTGTGTCGGACATTTTGTGCAACATTAAAGTCCAGCGATCTGTGGCAGCTGTCGGGCTCCTGCCTGACCACCCTTTGCCTAAGAAGAGCGATTGTCTGAAGGTGTTCGAGTAGTTACTCAATAGTGAAAAAGTGATATGGAGTCCCATTGACATGGCTGCCAGTTAGGGACAGTCTGGATACGGCACACTACATAGCATGTCTTCGGAAAGTAAAGGAGGCCGTGTAGCCAAGACTGCACTCAACCGCCTTCACTTCCCCAATTACAGCTAGGTGGACTGAGAGCGCCTCGGGATTATCATATTTATAATGCCAGACGGTAACACCATCCCCTTGACACCTCGGAGACTATACAGTACTGTGTTCAGGGCGTGTTTGTGGGTCTCTACTGCCGCCTCCCTATCGTTGAGTTGCTCCCCACTTACCGTAACCAGTCGAGGTCACTGTGGGAGGCCATGTACGGTACAGTACAGTACAGAGTCACGCCCCCCTCAACAACGTCCGCACCTCGCCTGCTGAATACAGTATTTGCAAATGTGACCATAAACCCCAACAATTGTAGCAAATTACAAGTCCCGGGATTTGCCCCTGGTATTAACACAGTGATAAGCGTCCCATTCCTGGTAAGTAGCAGGTGGCCGGAGGTAGTGCAATCCTCTCCCAGACTACACGGAGATGAGAGAGAGCTGGCTGACCATCATGGTAAGGACGCGTCACTATTTGGACCCCAGGGAGGCCATTATCGTAAGTTAAGTGAAAGGCATTTGGAATACTGGACGACTAGACGCTATATGAATTTCTTTACCCTAGTTTTCCCACCGATAATAATGAGTACAAGGGAGGTAGTCTCATCGGCGTTCATCAACACCATAGCCGTCTCAGTTACCTATTGCTCATACAAGGTTTTTGAATGAAATAGTTTTACTAATATCAGGAACTTTCAAACTACTACAGGAAATAATATATATATATATATATATATATATATATATATATATATATATATATATATATATATATATATATATATATATATATATATAAATATATATATATGCAAGTAAATCACTGTAGGTGCGCGTGATCTAGGTATATGCTGATAACCACAAGGAAAGAAGAAAACACGAAGTTCCCAAGCGTTTTCGTGTAATTCACATTTTCAGGGGTGAGTACAGACTAGTCTGTACTCACCCCTGAAGATGTGAATTACACGAAAACGCTTGGGAACTTCGTGTTTTCTTCTTTCCTTGTGGTTATCAGCATATATATATATAACAAAAAGTGTTTGTATGTCATGCCGGACGAGAGTAATGTATCGCCCCTGCGTTTTTTCGACGAATTTTGCTTCACTAACTGAAAAAATCAATTACGAGCAGCTTGTACAACGATGTGCCGGAAAATGCCATTACGAGAGCGAAAATGGTGTTGCTGGCACTTTGTTCCATTTAGTCAAAGAAGATGACATTGAATGAATTTAATACAATGCGTATGTGGTGAACGAGCCAAGTGAAAATATGACATATTGAGCTACTTAATGAGAGAGAGAGAGAGAGACTCTAGATGAGAGACAATTCCTCAACCACACCATTAAGCACCAACAAAAAATTTCACCGCTATACCATAAATCCGAGCGTTAGTAGACATTATCAGCACCTACCTGTCTACTCACCATTATTGGCTCTTAAATTATGGTGCAATATGGTGCAATAGGGTTGATTTTATGGTGCTGATGTGCCCTTCCCCATGTTATAGACGCGAGAGAAGGTTTGTTTACATTGGGATGCCGTCATAGTCCTCTCTGGTGGCGAGAGTACTGACTGAGGGTATAGGGGAGGAAGAGGAGGAGGAGGATAAACAGGAGGGGGAGGAAGAGGAGGAGGAGGATAAACAGGAGGGGGAGGAAAAGATGGAGAAAAAGGTGAGAGAGAGAGCGAATAAGAACACCAACACAACATCAAAAACCCAACCAATACTAAAATTATATAACGAAATTAGAGACGAAAAATATAACAAACAATATAAGAAAATGAGCAGGAATGAACACCAAGGTCAGAAAAAGAGCAGGAATGAACACCAAGGTCAGAAAAAGAGCAGGAATGAACACCAAGGTCAGAAAAAGAGCAGGAATGAACACCAAGGTCAGAAAAAGAGCAGGAATGAACACCAAGGTCAGAAAAAGAGCAGGAATGAACACCAAGGTCAGAAAAAGAGCAGGAATGAACACCAAGGTCAGAAAAAGAGCAGGAATGAACACCAAGGTCAGAAAAAGAGCAGGAATGAACACCAAGGTCAGAAAAAAAGCAGGAATGAACACCAAGCTCAGAAAAAGAGCAGGAATGAACACCAAGGTCAGAAAAAGGGCAGGAATGAACACCAAGCTCAGAAAAAGATACAAACACTGATTAGAAGAGAAAATATAAACATTGTGAACAAAATATAAAACGCAGAATGTGAAATGAATAAGAAACGTTAAGTGTTTTATATTCAAGAGACAATAAACGGATCAAGGTACAAAAAGTAAAGGTAAATAGATGAAAAAAAAAATACAAAGTGAAGAAATTAGAATCTCCTCTTCGTAAATTGAGAGCAGCAGCAGGAGGGGGGGGGGCATGAAATGGTCAATAATGTTCCATAAATCAGAGGAAATGTCGCAGAATCGGAGCAGCTGAGCCAATATTTGACCTCTGGTTTGCATAATTCGAAGCGCCAAATTTTTCACCAGCGTAGAGTTAAGGCAGCTCGGTGTAGGACGGGGAAATACCTCATACATTTTGACTTAGTGAGCCGCCGTCACCCACCTGGCCAGGTACGGTACACAGTCAGGTTAAATCATCAACTCATCTTTTTTTTTTCAATTGGGAGGAGTATTTAATCATCATGAAAAAGACGAATAAAGCTCAAATTACACACACACACACACCGTAAATTGACTTATTCACGATATTCGGTCGCTTATGAGAGAGAGAGAGAGAGATTAATTCAGAGCGTGACGTGCACAAGTCAGTAGGATTAATAATAAACTTTTGTTGTCCGGAACTGAGAACTCTAACAAACTCTCTTTTTCTCCCTTTCCTATGACTTGAAATTACGATGGTGTCAGAGTGTGTGTGTGTGTGTGTGTTGAAGAGGAACATGAATGATAAAGTCTTCTGTACTAAATGTTATCTCCTGGAACCACCGCGTGATGCCTAGATAAGGAGTGTAAGGAGGAACTTATGTTTCTTTAGCTCTGGGTCTGGTGAAGTTATACAAACAACTGTTTATGGCAACTTGGGTCCTTTACAGACTCTCCCTGTATAATATAGTATATGTTTATGAAGGGGAAGATGCAGAGAGACATTTTTTTAGGCATGTTTGTCGGGAAGAGCCCAATGTCATGAATGGAATGCCTGTCGTCTGATATAGTGAAGAATAAATGTACAGTTTATCTGACTGCACGACGCTAGAGACGCTCTCTAATACAAGGAATACCAACAAGACCATTAATGACGACGCTACACTGAAACACAACTTTTAGGGTTGGTAGCAAAAATAATTCGAGGAAAGTAACATCTGGTGAACCGGAAAGTTTGATTAAAATTTTTTAAATATGACAGTTTTTCGCTCTAGTTTGTGTAACGTGGATTATAAAATACACAAACTTATTAAGCTGAGGCGCAACGAATATGAAACAAACACACACACACACACAGACTTAACATTTTCATGAACGTAGGCAAAAGTATTTACATTTCCAGACTTTTCTTACAAAACAATAATCTTAATCACAACATTTTAATCATTCGTCATTTTTTAAACTTAAGTTCCACCAAATGATAAGCAACACTTCCTAAAAAAAAATCGTTGCTACGTATTTTTACATTTTCCGCCATAGGAGTGAGCCGAGCCAAACTAAAACACGATAATCATTACACAATACACCAGTAATCATCACAGTTCAGTAAAAGAGACACAACACTAAACTCGTTACGTGTTCCCTCGCTAACACTACTGACAACGACTGATTGAAACATATTTGTTGAAGGACGCCAGGCTGCAATGGTCGCTGCAAAATCTAAATGCGAAATACATGATCAAGGCAACAATGGTGTTTTGTCTGTCCTGTCTGACCTTTGTTGCTGAGTTTAAAGGAAATACACTCACTGACTCACACAGTTATTTTGAGAGAGAGAGAGAGAGAGAGAGAGTATGTGTGTTTGTGTGTGTGTCCATTCAAAACAGGTATGTTTTTAATTAGTGGGAGTGTCTGTCGTAACACTAAACAAAAGGTTCCTAGTAGTGTCTTTGTTCTTCAAATGTTATAAATAAGACGACAGCTTTTGGTGGAAACTATGCTGGTAGTATTAGTGTAAGAAGCTGACAGTCTCAAACTTCATTGTTATCTTAATAAACAAACAATGCATCAGTTTAATACAATAAAAAATAGCTTGAAGAATGGCGCTGGTTATCATTAATTACCCTCAATATACAGCACAGTACATGGAGGTATTGTCCAATATTTCCTAACACCATCATGTTAAGACCTGAAGCAACACATCACCATTTAAAGCTAAAATCACCGAGTGTTTTATTCACAAGTCTTTTGTTTTCATTTTTAGCTTCAGCTAATTATTATTTTCTTAAAGCATCAAATCATATTTTGCACATTTTGAAACAGTTTTACAGAAAATTTTTATATTCAATTTGTCAATTTATGCACCGAGTGAGGTGAGAGAGTGGCTCTGACCTTTCAGATAATGGATTTTGAGAATGATGGACAGCGACTGTTTGGTGTCTGGAGTACACTAGAATTTTCTTTTCTTAAATTAATTCTATCTATAATACCATTGTGTGTAAATTACACTGTAATATATTCTCCACAGTTTTTATTTTTTCCTCTCCTGTGCATCTCAAATAAAATATGTAAGACGTAAAAGTGACAAATTATTACATTTTGTAATAGTCAATGTGTTGTGTTGAAACAAGAGCCCCGACAAATACTCTGTGTTGCTCCTTTGATGAAAAACTTGCATGTCTGTTTTGCTTTTTGTTTACGCCAGAGTTTAACGACCTGGTTCCTGCAAATAGTATCATAAACTTTTTCAAATTTTCGCGTCCACTCCAAATGTTGATGGTAAAAATATGTAGATGGAACACGGCAGGTGGGAGCTTCATGTCGACAAACATTTGAATACAATACAACAATTCAAAATGGCAATATAAATATATAACTGACAGCAAATTCGTTCAATTGTGTGTATATATATACAGTATATATATATATATATATATATATATATATATATATATATATATATATATATATATATATATATATATATATATATATATATATATATATATATATATATATAAACGTGTGACACAGTAAACGAGGGTGAGGGAGGTGTAAACTGGTGCTTTTGGTGACGTACAGTTGGGTCGTTACAGCCTCCAGTATTCAGGCTTAGCAATTTCATGCTGTCATGTTGAAAATTCCGATAAGTTAAGTTTAATATAATTTGCGTTTCCCAAATATGATTTTTCCAAAATCAAAATGTAGCGAATTTCCCAAACCTACTACATCAGAAAACTTATTTTGAATATATATATATATATATATATATATATATATATATATATATATATATATATATATATATATATATATATATATATATATATATATATATATATATATATATATATATATATATATATATATATATATATATATATATATATATGCAAATAAATCACTGTCGGTGCGCGTGATCCAGGTATATGCTGATAACCACAAGAAAAAAGAAAACACGAAGTTCCCAAGCGCTTTCGTATAATTTACATCTTCAGGGGTGAGTACAGACTGTAGGAATTAAAATCAATAAACCTTAGTGATGGTCAGTTCAAAACAGATAATATGTTACATAAATTTATTTGTCAGTGGCCCAAGGTTAAAAATGCTTTGAAAACCTTTGATCGAGATGTATGATAGTAATTTTGTGGGTCCCTTATTTTTGACCTGACCTGACTAGTCACGTCACGCCCCCTTCTCTTAAGCTCCTCTACGTGTGTGTTGGTGTGGGGATTAGTGGATGACATCATTATGACCTGACCTCATGTTTTTAAGGTCACCCTGTATATTTAAGCCTCTCTCTGTCCATGTAATCCAGTTGCCTGTGTGAGGGCCACCGGGTGTGTGAGGACCACAGGCAATGTGAGGGCCACAGTTTGTGTGAGGGCCACCGGGTATATAAGGGCCACCGGGTATATAAGGGCCACCGGGTATGTGAGGGCCACCGGGTGTGTGAGGGCCACTGGGTGTGTGAGGACCACTGGTTGTGTGATGGCCACAGTGTGTGTGAGGGCCACTGG
>NW_024750521.1:0-2538 GCF_018991925.1 Homarus americanus
TCTCTCTCTCTCTCACACACACACACACATATATATAATGCATAACAGCTTGACCTTATACTAAACACGGCTTAAGTGAATTATATAATAAAACCCCCTTTGCTGACGGCACCAGTAATGCCCAAACTCCCCATCACAACACACAAGACTTTGAACCTTATGAAATTAGAGGATTATAACACCTTCTTAACACGAGGTTGGTTGAATAGGCCATAAGGTTATAATTCCCGTATTATTGTAAAGGATTTTCGGGTCTTTTGTCAACGGGTTATAACACTTTCTTGACGCGAATCGACAATAAAGGTTAAAATTGCCGCGTTAATGCACAAGATTTTAGGTCTTATGGATATTGAGATTTTTTTATTCTTGTTTTTGTGAATTTGTTGAGCTGAGTGTTAGCTAATGGGCACGACATTAATAGGAGAGAGGCTTAAAAGGTTCGTTTGTCCGCGGGGATATTCAGACCTGGGTAGGGAGAGCCTTAGTTCACAGTGTAGTGTAGTGCAGTGTAGTGGGAGCCTTAGTTCACAGTGTAGTGTAGTGTACTGTAGTGGGAGCCTTAGTTAACAGTATAGTGTAGTGCAGTGTAGTGGGAGCCTTAGTTCACAGTGTAGTGTAATGTAGTGTAGTGGGAGCCTTAGTTAACAGTGTAGTGTAGTGTACTGTAGTGGGAGCCTTAGTTAACAGTATAGTGTAGTGCAGTGTAGTGACAGCCTTAGTTAACAGTGTAGTGTAGTGCAGTGTAGTGGGAGCCTTAGTTAACAGTGTAGTGTAGTGTAGTGCAGTGTAGTGACAGCCTTAGTTAACAGTGTAGTGTAATGTAGTGTAGTGGGAGCCTTAGTTAACAGTGTAGTGTAATGTAGTGTAGTGTAGTGGGAGCCTTAGTTAACAGTGTAGTGTAATGTAGTGTAGTGAAAGACTTAGTTATCAGTGTAGTGTAATGTAGTGTAGTATAGTGGGAGCCTTAGTTAACAGTGTAATGTAGTGTAGTGTAGTATAGTGGGAGCCTTAGTTCACAGTGTAGTGTAGTGTACTGTAGTGGGAGCCTTAGTTAACAGTGTAATGTAGTGTAGTGTAGTGTAGTGGGAGCCTTAGTTAACAGTGTAGTGTAATGTAGTGTAGTGGGAGCCTTAGTTAACAGTGTAGTGTAGTGTAGTATAGTGGGAGCGTCTCCCTCAACTGCACAAAACAACCAGTGCTTTCGACATTCAGGATCTTGCACAAGCTATTGCAGAGAGAGAGAGAGAGAGATGGGGTACACAGTTTCAACACTTAAAATAACATTGAATGGAAAACACAACACAATATAATATTTGTCTGCCTGAATGTTTTGTGTATGTATGGAATCCTCTCTCTCTCTCTCTCTCTCTCTCTCTCTCTCTCTCTCTCTCTCTCTCTCTCTCTCTCATTCACATCCATAAAACTCATTGTATATAAAACCGACAGAAACATCTCCAGCACCATTTTTCCCAGTCTGCAAGGCTTTCAGCAGAGAGAGGACATTTTTAAAGGCTGATTGTCAATAGCGAAATGGTGACCAATCTCCAGCCAGTGATACTGTGTGTGTGTGTGTATTGTGTGTGTGTGTGTGTGTGTGTGTGTGTGTGTGTGTGTGTGTGTGTGTGTGTGTGTGTATCTTCCCTCTCAGATGAAGGTACATCACTCATGGCTGTATCTGTGTCTGCCCGTGTCTGTAACTGGCTGTTTCTGGTTTGGTCTGTGTGTGTGTGTGTGTGTGTGTGTGTGTGTGTGTGTGTGTGTGTGTGTGTGTGTGTGTGTGTGTGTGTGTGTGTCCTAAACTGGATCCTGCGACACTAACAAAAAGTACCGTATTCATAGTGTTTGTGATGATGTTCTGATGATGATGATGACGATGATGATGATGATGATGATGATGATGATGATGATGAGTAGTGGCGTGATGATGATGTGATGGTATTGATGATGATGATGATGATGATGATGATGATGATGATGATGATGATGATGATGATGATGATGATGATGATAACAATGATGATGATGATGATGATGATGATGATAACAATGATGATGATGATGATGATGATGATGATGATGATGATGATGATGAACCATTATACACAGACACGTACATATTCTAACCCTACTGTACACACCACTGAATTTAACTCCCTCGGCAACATCACTTTGACATAAAAACACCTGTAATTTTTTGCAGTCTCTTAATTGATATTCAGGTGACGACAGGTGTGCATGGGAGAGGTGGCAGGTGTGTGTATTATGGAGGTGTGTGTGTGTGTGTGTGTGTGTGTGTGTGTGTACATTATGGAGGTCTCAACTGCCAAAAGTACCCAGGTTAATTCTGACGTTAAGTGAACACACGGGTCTCTTCGCTACACTCAGGCTTTATCCAAGTAAAAAAAGATCATAAAACAAATGTATATATATATATTAAAAACATAAAACAAAATACCCCCCAAAAAAAAAACGAACGAAAGAAAAATAACCCAAATAAAATAAACTAAAACACAAACGAAATCTAAAAAAAAAAAAAAA
>NW_024750522.1:0-13519 GCF_018991925.1 Homarus americanus
ATCCACCAGCGTAAATAATAAGATGCATTAAAAAGTAACACCCTCGCGCGGAAAGAACATCGATGGTCGGTCAGTCGTGTGAGATGGGCCTAGAACTGACTAACGCGCATGATGACTATGATGACTTAACACAGGTGATGACTTAAGCGGATGGTGACTAATCTAACCAGAATCAAGGTCACTTCTCTTCATAATATAATTTATCTCGGAATGATCATCGGTGATTCATAATAATTTTTTTTTTATGATTTTACCCTCTCCTTATGGCGAATAGTTCTTTAACTAATTTTTCTAAATTTTATTCTTTTCCTTCCTATAGTATACTACATACTTACAGTACCTAATAACCAGGACCATGATTATAACAACTAGGACCATGATTATAACAACCACGACCATGACTATAACAACCACGAACCATGATTATGACAACCACGACCATAATTATAACAACCACGAATATGATTATAACAACGACCATGATTATAACAACCACGACCATGATTATAACAACCACGACTATGATTATAACAACCACGACTATGATTATAACCAGCACGACCATGAATATAACCATGACCATGATTATAACAATCACGACCATGATTATAACAACCACGACCATGATTATAACAACCACGACTATGATTATAGCAACCACGACCATGATTATAAATTACACGACTCATGAATATAACCACGACTATGATTATAACAATCACGACCATGATTATAACAACCATTTAATTCAAGGAATTAACAACTACGACTATGATTATAGCAACTTACGACTATGATTATAATAACCACGACCATGATTATAACAACCACGACCAAGGATTATAACAACCACGACTATGATTATAGCAACCACGACCATGATTATAACAAGCACGACCATGAATATAACCACGACCATGATTATATCAACCACGACCATGATTATAACAATCACGACCATGATTATATCAACCACGACCATGATTATAACAACCACAAATATAATTATAACAAGCACGACCATGAATATAACAACCACGACCATGATTATAACATCCACGACTATGATCATAACCAAGACTATGATTATAACAACCACGACCATGATTGTAACAACCAAGACCATGATTATAACAACCACGACCATAATTATAACAACCACGACCATCTGGAAAACGATGTCGCTGTAAGCTAGCCAAGCACGAGCGTTCGAACTTTCACGGCTCTGTAAACTGTACCACCGGACTCGCCACCGGGCACGAAGGGCCCACAATCACTTGTCTAAGATACTATAGGACTAGCCGTGTGTATATGTTCTGGGTAGCCGAAACGGCACAATATTTTTTCATCAAACTTGGTGGAAAAATCGCAAAAAATTCGTAGAATAGAACAAACCTGGTCCCATGTCGATGATTTCTTTAGGAAGGCATTAATTAAAATTTTTATTTACAATGGAAAACGATGCAAGTCTACGGACTTGGCGCACCGAATTAACCATGCAAGTCTACAGACTTGCCGCACCCTCATTCGCTGTACGCTAGCCAAGCACAAGCGTTCAAACTTTCACCGGGCACGAAGGGCCCGAGATCACTTGTCCTCCTCTGTTTTCTGACACGTACAGTATACTGGACTGGACTGGACCAGCAACTTGTATATATACACACACACACACACATACATATATATATATATATATATATATATATATATATATATATATATATATATATATATATATATATATATATATATATATATATATATATATATATATATACCTAACCAAACAGCACCTCACTTAACACACCAAGTTGTTGGAGGGTTTCTGTGATAGCACCTGGTAATATCTGGACGTCTCATTTATCGACTCGTACCTGATGACTATCATAATAGACAAAACATGTAGCTTGTCGATGCTTTACTTTATCATATCTTATATTTTTACCTGTTTATAACGAAGATACTTGGTACTCTTTACCACAGAATATTGTGTTGTCCAAGTCTTAACTGAGAACTCTGACACATTTGTACAAGTAGTCGTAGTTTCCAAAAGTCGAACAGAAGTTCAGACAATCGTGAGGTCGTAAACATGTGGTCGCAAATGGAACGAAAAGATTAAAGAAATACGATCAGTGTCACAAGTATGGCAAGACTGGTCCACGATTTAGTTGACCAGTCTTGCCCTCTCGCCCTCACCTCCTTACCAGTTGAAGGAAACGACCCAAGACAACTTACTGGTCTCTCCAAGCTTTTAGCTCTCACTAACGCAAAAGCTTCTCAATATTCCGTACAGTTGTGGAGAAAATGCTCTTGACACTACTGGCAATATTTGACATCTACACTTGAGGATCTTGTAGGTAAGGATGATATAGATTTCAACGTTATTCATTCAGACTTTTCGTGGTAGTTTTGTATGGTGGTGTTTCTGATATATCTAAAGTGCACGAAACAGGTGACTCAGAGACAGACTTCATAATTTTGAGCCGTTCACTGTCTCTTGTGTAAAAATAAATTCCACTTAAGAACCTCACCAGCAACCAGTTCGCTATGGTGGTCCTACCAGTGTCAACAAACACCCACCAACAGTGATTACTAGATCGAGAGAACTGAAGCTCCTCACCACGACAAGGCAGTTACCAAACATCAGTTCTCTGAATTAAAAACTGCAGTGGGATACAAGGGACCCACTTTTAGGTCTGAGTCTGCCACCAACTCAGACGTGTTTTTGTTGAAGGAGTTATCCACCTTTGGCAGTGGAGGTCCATCCTCCTAAAATATTACCTTCCGAACACTTCTGAGGTACATGCTCATATCCATGCCATATTTCAGCCAGAGATAGTGAACATCTATGAGCTAAATCTTAATAGTAACAGTATTGTGACCAAGTCCTAGTTTGCTGATCTTGACTGACTTTCTGCCTCATTTACACACAGCTGAAGGGTCTCAATTGTTTCTCTTACAACACAACATATTTATCGTTTGTCACTCCTGATCTGTTTGTTTTTTGTCTTTTTATTTCAGCATTTTTTATGATGCACCTAGGTTTTGGCCTTTGTCACCCCAACCCAGGACCTGCCAACACGTGCTTAATATAATATGCAAGTACAGTAGCCACTAGGAAACCAACATGGTATACATACATTGAAGTTAATTGTATACGGTAATTTAATTTGCTGTTATTCTGAATTCTAGTCTAGTTTAGTTTAAAGTATTTTCTTGAACGGGAAGACATAAACAGATTATTGATGCTGAAGTCTGGCCCCAGTAACCATAAGAGCCACGAGTCTTGTATCCTGGTGTCACTTTGACGTGTGTGTAAAACATTTATATATTATATACACAGTAATATCATAAATATATTTGTTTCCAATATACGAACTAAAAATAGTTTTTCAGAATTATTGCAAGTGAACGTTTGGGTCACATGGTATTTAAAACCGTATATATACCTGCAACATTGCGCCAGGGAAAGTTATTATCACTATCACCTTTTCTGTAATGTAATGATAACACTCATGGTTACTGCCGCTCATAGTTGGGTTATAACCGAGGCACAGGAGGAGGTATAACAGGTCACATGAGGGGGTATAACCCGATACAGGAGGGGGTATAACGGGTCACATGAGGGGGTATAACCGGGCACAGGAAGAGGTATAACGGGTCACAAGAAGGGTATAACCGGACACTGAAGATGGATTACCGAAGTCACAGGAGGAAACTAATATCACCAAGGCGGAGGTTCTGTGGCACCGAGTAAGACCTCCGCTCCAGCTGCAGGCTCGTGTCTACGCTAACCTGTCTAGAAACTGCACCAGTATTGGGTGAGTTACTCCTGGGGCACAACACCGGGCGGAACTGGGTTAATGTATTCTTAAAAAACGCCTCACATTGACAGCAACTCTTAATTATGATATAACTTGCCAATTTAGTCCGAATTATTCTTAGTTTTTTATTTCGATTGTATCTATGATCACAATTTATATATCGCATCCCCTTGACCTTCAACTGATCTTCACCAAAAACACGGACGCCTACATGACATTTCCCCAAAATCCCACCCAAAAGTTTAAGTTCAATCATTTTAAACATTTAGTAGTCCATTTTCAATTATAAACGTAAACAAACAAAATCACACAATTATCAGATCAAAATTGTTGCCGAGTTACTCTAAATAACATGCATACATGCTCAACCAATCAATAAACTCTGGGTATTATGACAAATACAAAGATAATTTTAGTAATATATACCAAACAAGCTTATACTATGAACGCACCCACGCTATGTGCGAAAGTAAAATAATACCCCAAAACCATCAAAAAACCCTGATTAAATCCTACCCTAACCCAACATAACGTTGGGAATTTAAAATCCGCAAATTCGCTGGATGACCGAAACGATAATACAGAAGAAAAGAAATAAACGGGGAGGAGGAACGCGAACTGGCGGTCCAAGATGGCGGTCCGAGCGGAACACACAGTTTTTATTCTTAACACGAACAAGGGAAAACGAAAAGGATAATATTTAACGAGTGTGTTCCAGCCTTAACACCAAGTTGAGGAAATTTTTCCCATTAAAGATACAAGATTTTTTATTGTTCCTTTAAAACACAACAACAGCGTCTTACCTGACTCCTCAAGAAGGCGTTGTGCACCCGGTGTCCTGCCACTTTCCTTCACCGTTAAGACACTTAGTAAACACTTCACCATATGTATCCAACTTTTTTCCCAGGAGGTCTTCTGTGTGTGATCACAGCGTGTAAATTCATCATATAACGCGCTGCATTAAATTACCAATACAATTAATAAAGTCACAGAGAGCGGTGAGCGTCCATGCACCGCCCCAAGGTGTCGCGCGGTACTGAGTAGTGTCTCGTTTAGGGAAAGTAATGTTAAAAATAGTACCACGACTGAACTCCAAGAGTCCAAAACCAATCATTTATTGATGATACGAAGCTACCAAAACTAACCTAACTTTACCGAAATTTCCCAAAGATCATTACGGTATGTTTCGTTACCATACGTTAGCTTCATATCTTCTGCTTTGAGAAAAATTGTGAGATCATCATTCTTGGTTGTGAAATATTTCCAACATTAGTTATCTTTGTTCGAAAGTTCTTTCATCGAATGATTCAATTTGTTTGAAAAAGTTTCGGATGGTCATTGATTCGAAAATCATAGACACTTCAGATCATTAAGGAAAATAAACTTCTTGAATAACAAACTTTCGAAAAAATATTTGTTGTGATAACTGATAAGTAGTGAGGAGACTAGTGAGCAGCCGGCTTCCTCCTATGTGGAGGAAGCCGGCCTTCGACACAAGCTTTGAGTGTTATTTATTAACGTTTAAATGGTTTTATGAAAGTTCTATTATATTTATTATGTTTTTAACTTGCAATATTTTATTTTAGTCCTTTAAACATTAAATTTAATTCGGCGAAATATAACCTACGCTCTTGCGTCGCCAGGGATGTAATTACCACAATCAATCAGCCTAGTGTCTCTTAAGAGGTGGCCAACCTTACCACACAAACCATTAAGTTCCTCTCTCGGTATTTGAAAGAGAAGTGATTGCCATATGTAGCGAGAGTTTTCAGCATTATTTGTATGTGTTACAAAACACCAATGTAACTTACGGGACTAACTTACCATCTGTTGATACTGTTATAATGAGACTATGATTGGGATACAAATATTACTGAAAATTATGGACAAATTATTATTTTTTCATTGTATAAAAATTTTGCTTCAAGGTTATGATGACCTTTAAATTTGTATAAGATTAAATTATCTGTTCTATTGATGTAGTACAGCGTTCATGTCAAAATGAACTATTTTATTGGTGTAAAATAATTCATGTGTTCTTATAATATTTATAACTTTTTGTAAGCCCCAGAAAGGGATGGTATAGGTGAGGGTGGGAGTAGTATACTGTATAATCCTTTTGATGTAATAGTTTTATTGTCTATAAAATATTTCAATTTCAATTTCAGTATTTGAACGCACGAGAAGGTCCTTGGTGAGGCATTCATGAACACATTGTACTTTGCAAGTTTGTATATAATAAAAGACGTCTGTGGTTATTGTCGGTTTACATAAGCTGGAGGTGACTGTGGCTTAAGCCTGAGTGTACTGGTCAGGTGAGACCTATTTGTAAACGCCACACACCTTGATCCGGGCGAATAATGGCCGTTACACCCTCTGGCCCCCACACACCCTCTGGCTCCCACACACCCTCTGGCTCCCACACACCCTCTGGCTCCCACACATCCTCTGGCCCTTACAAATGATATGGCCTCACACATCCTGTGGCCCTCTCACACTCCATGGCCCTCACACAATCTGTGGTCCTCACACAATCTGTAGCCCTCACACACCCTGTAGTCCTCACATACCCTGTAACCCTTACACAAATATGGCACTCACACACCCTGTGGCCCTGACACATGTTGTGACCCTCACACACCCTGTGGCCCTCACACAATCTGTTGCTTTCACACACCCTGTGACCCTCACACACCTTGTGGCCCACACATGCCCTGTGGCCCTCATATACCCTGAGGCCTTCACACACCCTGTGGCCCTCACACAATCTGTTGCCTTCACACACCCTGTGACCTTCACACGCCCTGCGACCTTCACACACCCTGTGACAATCACACACCCTCTGGCCCTCAATCACCCTGTAAACTTGGCACAACCTGTGGCCCACACATACCCTGTGGCCCTCACACACCCTGTGGGCCTAACATGCCCTCTGGCCCTTAGACACCCTATGGCCCTTACACACCCTATAGCCCTCACATATCCTCTGGCCCTCACACACCCTGTTGCCTTCACATAGCCTGTTGGCTTCACATACCCTGTTGCCTTCACACACCCTGTGGCCCTCTCACAAACCGTGGCCCTCACACACGCTGTGACCTTAGCACACCCTGCGACCTTCACACACCCTGTGACAATCACACACCCTCTGGCCCTCAATCACCCTGTAAACTTGGCACAACCTGTGGCCCACACATACCCTGTGGCCCTCACATACCCTATGGCCCTAATATGCCTCTGGCCCTAGACACCCCTATGGCCCCCCACACACCCTGGGTGGCCTTCACACACCCTGTGGCCCTCACATACCCTGTGGCCCTCACGCACCCTGTTGGCTTCTCATACTCTCTGGACCTGGCCCTTAGACACTCTATGGCCCTTACACACCCTGTGTCCCTCACATATCCTCTGGCTCCTCACACACCGTGTGGCCCTCACACACTCTTTGGCCCTCACACACCCTGTGGCCTTCACACACCCTGTGGCGCTTACACACCCTATGGCCCTCACACACCCTGTGGTCCTCGCACACCCGGTGGCCCTCACACACCCAGATGCCTTCACACACCCTGTGGGCCTCACATAACCCTATGGGCCTCACATAACCCTATGGGCCTCACATAACCCTGTGGGCCTCACATAACCCTGTGGGCCTCACACACCCTGTGGGCCTCACATAACCCTATGGGCCTCACATAACCCTATGGGCCTCACATAACCCTGTGGACCTCACATAACCCTCTGGTCCTCACACACAGCCGGTGGTCCTCACGCATCCGGTGTCTCTCACATACCCGGTGGCCCTCTAACACCTGGTGGCCCTCACACAGGATGTGTAAGGGCCACAGGGTGTATGAGTGTTAGTGTGTATGAGGTGCCACACAGAGCGCGTGGGGCTATAGGGTGTGCGAGGGCCACAGGGTGTCTAAGGGCCACAGAGTGTGTGAGGGTCACAGGGTGTGTGAAGGCATCCGGGTGTGATCCACAGGAAAAGGTCCGCTCAAGACTTTGCTATGAGCGCATGGGGGGGGGAGGGGGAGGTGTATGTATATTATGTATGTTGTATGTATACCATGTATGTACTCTATATATATACATTACTTTTCTAGTCAGTAGCGTGTGGCAAAGCCCCTGTTTCATGTCACCACACGCTAAAGCCCCGTACACACGATCGAACAGCGCCCGGCGGACTTTGCCCGTTTACCTGGCAAAGGCTGTGTGTCGTCGTACACACAGAGGTGCTGGTTGGCAGCAGTCACACTCTGCTGCTGGTAGCTAGTAGGTGGTCGGCAGTAGCTGCTGCGGTACGATCACCATGGTGTGTCGCAGGACAGTTAAATCGAAGACTATAGCGCTGTGTATAATAATTGCTACCGTGTGCAAAAAGAAGAAAAAACAGAAAATGGAATGGTGCAAGGAATGGTTATCTCAACGAAAAGTTAAGGGAAGTCATGCCGCGATTTTACGTGAACTTCAAGGTGAACACGAGAAAGACTTCACTAACTACATGAGAATGGACCCGGCAGCAAACGGTCAAACCACCAGGCAGACGGCCGTATCTGGTGATTTCGCTTGACCACGGGCACTCCGTTGGTTTGCCCGTCAATTTTGCCAGAACAACAGGCATTAAGCGAGTGCCCGTCAGGCAGTACTCGATCGTGTGGACGGGGCTTTAGATAAATGTGCCTGGCGATACCTGGAAGCTGCTAATGTACCACTTACCACATGTCGCCTGAGAGGTCAGAGAGAGGTCAGTTGACCCCTATAGGAGTGTAAGGACTACTTGGGCTTGTAAGCTCACCCTTGTATATTTCCGTTGAATAGAACCTACAGAACTCTACAGGTGTTTATGTTCGCTCCTGTAGTTAGAACCAAGTACCCCGAACATCTCCAAGTGTGTAATTTTGTTTGAAGGAATTTTAGCTGAAGTGAAATTGCCAGAGTTTATCTGAAGCACTGTTCAGGGCCGGATTCAGGAGTGGGCAAAGTGGGCAGCTGCCTAGGGGCCTCCACAATCTGGGGCCTCCACATATTAAATATTTTATTTATTTGTTATTCATTTGGATTAATTTTATTTTCATTCTTTAAAATTCATGTTTATCCATTCCATCACGTAAAACTATGTTCAGCAAGAAGCGTGATAGAAATTAGGCTAGCTACTCCTTAAAATTCATGAATACCCTACCTGGTTTTCCTATGAACCGTATATATTTTAATGAATGCTATTGTTTGTGTTGCTAACAATATACCGTATTTAGAATTCCACAAACATATATTGATTAAAAATGAACTGCATGGAATAACGAAATTGAGATTAAAAAAAACAAATAAAATATTTTTTTCATTATCACTTCCATTACGAATACCATCAGGGCGCTGTGTTTGTTGACAGTCGGTCGGAGGGGGTTGGGTCGTGTAGTATCTGCACATCGGTTGTCATGTGTCCGTCGATTAAAGAGGATACTTGCGTCACCCGTGAACTTTCCTCTATTCTTCATCACCATCATATAAAATCATACTCGCTTCCCCCCTCCCTCCTCCCCCCCCAAAAAAAAATATTCATCCCAACTTAAAAATTCACGTTTCCTGGCCACTGAGATCACCTACCCTGACCTTACCTTTACTTTGACCTGACCTGACCTCTCCCGAATGATGCCTTATACCTTATACCCAAACAATATATACCCATACACCAAACGAAACTCGAAGAGACTGACTATAATGTGTGTGTGTGGATATTAATCTGTTATCATTCAATCAAAAGTTTATAAGGTTTTACAAAGTTGTTTTCATTTTAATGTGGACTGGAGACCCTGTATAATATAAGTTGACTAATACTATACTTATGAGTGTGAGTAAACACTAATTCACATCTCTCTCTCCCTCTCTCTCTCTCCAGTCTATTTCCCTCGTCTACTCTCTCAATAATATCATTCTCTCAATCTACATCTCTCTCTCTCTCTTTCTCTCTCCCAGAATATCAACAGTGAGTAAATATAAATAACCACACGATTTTACAGAATAGGGATATATATGTGTTAGAGAGAGAGAGAGAGAGAGAGAGAGAGAGATAAACTAACCATGGGACCTGATCTATCACTCATTTGAACCTAACCTAACCTAACCTTAACTATGCTTACAGAACCATTCCCCTCCATTCCCCCACCCCCCTCGGCCCCCCAGCCCTTGACTGTAGGAGGAATGGGCGAGATAGGGCAGAAAAGGTCAACTGGGTGAGTATACACAAGGTCAACAGAGGTCAGGAGCCAAGAGGTACAGATCTCCGTGGGTCATGGTGGTCATACTATATAACTGTACTATAGAAGGTATTGTTTCTCTCTCTCTCTCTCTCTCTCTCTCTCTCTCTCTCTCTCTCTCTCTCTCTCTCTCTCTCTCAGATAACCCCCAAGTTTGTTATGACTCTTCCTGGACAGTGTATTTTATCTTCAAATAGGATATGTTATCGTGTATCTCTTGTTAGAACGAGGGAACAAATAATTTATTGAATAATGGCAGGTTGAGGGAGAGGGCGATGTACTCTACAGAACTAAACAAATAATTTTTTGGAAATACATTTTTTTAACATTCAGTGCCATAATATTCTGACTTCTACTGTTTAACTATAATCTGCCTACGCTACCGTTCACGGGATGAATATGGGTGCACAATAAACTAGCCGCTGTATGTGGCAAAATTCAAAAGCGGATCCCCGCCTTTTTTATTACATACTAGGAAACATCTCACACTCACACACACACGTATAGATGATCAGTAAGGAGGAGCCTCGACCTGAGCCCTGACAGGACGTTACAGGTGTACTATTTCGTCAGGCCGCGGTTAGGAAGTATATGAGAGTGATTTTGGAAGTTATATTTATGTTCCATATAACATATTTATGGTTTATGTGTGTGTGTGTGTGTGTGTGTGTGTGTGTGTGTGTGTGTCTGTAATTATGTTAGCTTATGTTTGGTTAGTTATTAGTTGGAGTAAGTTGTCGTGGAGATTTTTCAGGTTGGGTTAGATTAGATTAGGTTAGGTTGTGTTAGATTAGGTTAGTTATTAGTTGGAGTAAGCTCGAGTTAAGATTCTTCTGGATATACAAAACACTAAAGTTATTATCCAGCGTAATCCTCCCACACACCCCAGCAAAATGATTCACAATGGAGACTGATTAATGAATGCTTGTGTTGTGATAATAATTCCTCTTATTGATTAACGAACTTTAAATAAAATGGAACAAGGCTGAGTGATGGTTGTTGAACTGATATAGAAATGTTAAGTGGTAGTAGATATAGTGTAAAATAAGTCATTGAGTGATACTGTAGTTGTGTAGTACCCAAGTTTGGTTCACTTGTATGTTACTGAGGAAATTATTCAATCAGGCTTATTGTCTGACAGGTCTCGTCTCTCTTATGGCATTTGGCTGAATTAAGGTATTAAGTTTTCATAAATTTTAAACTATTACACTGTGGTTATATTACGACATATTAAACGATTACAGTGTTATATTACGACACATTAAACGATCACATTGTCTATATAACGACATATTAAACGATCACATTGTCTATATAACGACATATCACCAATAAAAGAAAATATATAGTTTTTGTATATGTTTATCGCTACACATTATTTATGTGTTTCTGAATAACATAGCTGATTAATCAATGTTATTTATCACATATCACTTTAATAAGTATTTCAGCTTTCCTAACCTTATATAACATGTTTACCATCACGTGACACAGACAGACTCTCTCTCTGAGGTAAAACGGAGTTAGATACACGTCTCTCTCTCTCTCTCTCTCTCTCTCTCTCTCTCTCTCTCTCTCTCATGATCTGACATAACTCTTGGAAACTTCTGAATTAAACACCAGTAATATATCTTTGTACGATAGTTCCCCTTATGTTGTTAAATATGTATAAACTATTGAGAAATAATTAACAAAATAGTTACGTAACATCAAGTGTGTGTGTGTGTGTGTGTGTGTGTGCGCACGCGTAATAAGGAGGACTAACAATCTTCACCTTACTGTAAGATCCTCCCACTTCACTACACATATCAACAGTAATCTGAAAATAAACCAGAGTAGAACATGTTCCCGCCTTGTTATCCTGTTAATTACGTTTGCGTGTCAATTGGTCGTTAACACCACCAGGTAACGTAATTACTAACGAAGTAATTTTATCTTCGAGGATTGTAATGCATGTTCCATTATTCTTAATTCCTTTGGCCAGACCACCAAATTGTTTCGCCCAGGTAATGATGATACAGGTGGACAGTTATGTTATGTATTTAAAAACGAAAATTTCATATGGTGCCGGAGTGTGTGTGTGTGTGCGTGTGTGTGTGTGTAGGTAGGTCAACAGCAGAGGTAGTTGTCATAAACCATGTACACCTCCCTCCTATTCTGTGTATTACATGTTAGTTGTGTCTTTATCGTGTTGGTCATTTATCCCTTATAAGTTAACACCCCCCCCGTATTGTTATTTTGTTCTACTCATTCTCTTACACTTATTTCTCTACGTACTTAGGAGTCACATTGAGTCAAATCTTTTTCTATTTAATATTTCAGGTTTTACATATTCGTGCATAGGATCTTTACTCATTACTAAATCTTACCTTTATATATAGGACAATTTCCCCCATAATTACGAACTTTTACTTCAATACATCAACGTTTTGTCCGTAAATTGTTTTTGGTTATTTCTTACACCCAAAATAACTAAGTTACGATTTATTTTGAAGTTCATCGGGAATGTAGTTTATAAATATCACCACTTGATTGTTAGGTTAGGTTAGGTTAGGTTAGGTTAGGTTAGGTTAGGTTAGGTTAAGTTAAGTTTGGCCGTAGGTATAGTGTCTGGCCCGGTGAGCGAGGTATGGCTGTCAAAACGGGTCACAGTTTTATTTATCTCAAGTTGTTTATTTCTATTTTATAAACTAAAAAGAGTCAACAACATTTTCTTTATACACCAGTGTACAGTATACAGTGTTGTGTATGGTGTATAACGAGGCCGCTCCTGTGTATGATGTCTTTGTCTTGTTGTGTATGTATGTATTGTTACTCGTATGATGTACTGTATGGTAGGGTTGCCATCACTCAGTTTAAGATAACTTTAATCGCTAGATTTAAGGTCCCCTAAAAATGTTGTCGGTCGCTGTTCATAATTCAATCCGTCTACTCTGATTGGATCTAATTTCATGGATCTCTAGTTATTATCAATCATCTCTTTATTTTTTATGACAATTCGTGAAACTTTACATTTTAGTTTTTAATTAGTTTTTCGCTCAGTGAATCTCATTTGTCTCTTGAAATTTAACTTCTGTTTGATTCTTGACGTAATTATCTGACGTGGTACTTTATTTTATTATTGTTAAGTTTACACACACACACACACACACACACACACACACACACACACACACACACCGTCTCTCTCACTCTGTTGTTTAAGGTAAGAAAGTGTGAGAAAGTTTACACACATTAGGTGGGAAAATGTTCCTCACTTTGCGGGCTTCGATAGGGTAAATGATCTCATCTCGTGTCCCCAGAGTGAAGAAAAATGTCTCGTGTTTGAGTCGGTGAGGCAGCAAACATTCCTTACGCTGTGAGCTGAGAGTTAAGCTAAAGTGCCTGGATACATACATACATACATCGTTGTTCAGATAGATATTTAGTAAAATCGTA
>NW_024750523.1:0-5000 GCF_018991925.1 Homarus americanus
TTATATAAACTTCCTCCTTCTGCTTACTTACAATATATATTTAATTATTTGCATCATTTGAAGATTATTCCCCATCACCTCCTTCCACCTTAGCATTACTTAAGGGTTAGGTTAGGTTAATATTCACATGACTTACTAATTTACATATATTTGCTTCACATTATCATTCACCATTTTTTTTGACTTCTCTCTCTCTATCTACACATCTTTATATCACTGACCTCTGACCTCTGATCTTTGACCTCTGACCTGTAGCCATGGGATTAATGACTATAATCATTGTTTTAGTTAAAATATAGTTACGTTCTCTAAAGCTTTTATTAATGATCACTGACTCGTTATTTCTGACCCCTGACCCCTGACCTTATTATTATTATTATTATTATTATTATTATTATTATTATTATTATTATTATTATTATTATTATTATTATTATTATTATTATTATTATTATTTCTTGACATTCTTCTTGTTCTTGTTCTTTGTTTTTGTTTTTATTCTTCCTGATTTTGTTGTTGTTATACTTCTTCCTTTATCAAATGTTTTGCCTCTGTAATTGTTGTAGTTGTTGTTGTTCCTTCACTTGGTAGTTAGTGAGGTGTAACAAAGGTTGTGTCGTGGGTCGTCGTCTGCTTTAATACTTGCCAAAAAATGTTTCCCGCGTTTTACCTCTTTATGACGACGAGCGCCTCACACCTCGCTTCAAGTGCGGCAGAAGCTCTATATAGGTTGACTGTACACCTGTTATGAGTTATATATAATAAGGTTACAGCTGTTTATGTATTGATTGAACACCTACAGTGGTTTATGAAGACTAAATTTAAACCAAATCATCAAAAGTAACTGGTTTAGTTAAGTTAGCTTGTTTGGTTAAGTTAGGTTAGATTAGAATGGTTTAGGTTAGATTAGGTAAGGTTAAATCAGATTAGGTTACATATATTAGTTTAGGTTAGGTTAAGTAACGTTTGGGTTGGGATAAGTTTGGCCAAGTTCTGGATTCTGGCTCTGACGCTAATGAGTGGTGGGGGGAGGGGGAGGCCAGCGCCAGGGTAGGTACTCGTCGTCACCGCCAGGAGAGGCACTCATCGTCACCGCCAGGGGAGGCACTCGTCGTCACCGCCAGGAGAGGCACTCATCGTCACCGCCAGGGGAGGCACTCGTCGTCACCGCCAGGAGAGGCACGCGTCGTCACCGCCAGACACTAGGGTTGTTTCAGCAGTAATGGCTTCACTGTTCATCCTGACTATTCCAAATGTTGGTTTACATCACTTTAGCGAAGCATGAAACGTGAAATGATCAAACGGTTGAAATACTAATGAATTTTGTCCTGATTAAAATAAATTTGAGTTGTCCCTTTACCTCATGTCATGTACAATTGTCAACAAAATCTGCCGAATATTTTTCTGAAATACAAAAGACGACGAATTTAAAATGTTTTTGCTCAATGTTTACCTTTGTGACAATGGCCGCCGTGAAATAATTATGCTGCTACAGGTATAAATTGGTATTTAAACTCTGAAAGAGTATTATACGATTTATGAAAATCTGATTACGATATCCAGCATTGTTTTGTCTCGCTGTTATAACCCGTTTAGTCCACCCGCTGTCAATTATAGTTATATATATATATATATATATATATATATATATATATATATATATATATATATATATATATATATATATATATATATATATATATTTAAGGTACAGTGTTGGTGTTATCTTGTGCTGTGTTACAGTGGAGAGTGTGTGGGGGAGGGAGGGATTATACAGGGTGATATAAAGGAAGGGAGGGAATAAGGGAGGATGTATGTGTGTGAAGGAGTAATGTGTAGAGGGAAGGTGTGAGGTGAGAGTAAAGTTATGGCAAAAAGAGTGAGAGTGGCAGGGAGGGAGGGAGAGAGAGTAGATAGGGAGGAAGGAAGGGGGGCAGGGAGGGAAGGAGAGTAGGTACTGAGAGAGAGAGAGAGAGAGAGAGAGAGAGAGAGAGAGAGAGTGTGTGTAAAAGTTATTGGTGTATGTTTTTCAGGGAGTAAATCCTCAGCGAGATGAACACATTGTTTTCGGAACAGAATGTGAAATAAAAAAAGAGAATATGTGTTTGGTGTCGTCATCATGTTTTATTAAATCGTTCCTACACGTTGATATGTACTACATGTGTTTATTGTTTGTGGCAAAGTGACGAAATTACATACTTTATAATCACAAACAAAATAAAAAATATTATTATTTTTTTATGGAAAAGTGACGGTAAAAGTACTTATACATTCTATACACATATGAAATATTTATTGCACTTTTTCATTATTTGTTGTAAAGTGACGAAAACATCTACCTTATACACGCTGGGCGATAGTGGGGAATTGGGGTAGTGGGAGTGTGGGAGGTGGTGGAGTGGGAGTGTGGGGAGGGTGAGTGGGAGTGTGGGGTGGGAGTAGTGGGAGTGTGGGGGGTGGGGTAGTGGGGTGTGGGGGAGGTGGGAGTGAGTGGGAGTGTGGGTGGGGGGAGTTTGTGTGGAGATGGGGGAAGTATCTGTATGTAGGTATGCGTGTGTGTGTGTGTGTGTGTGTAGTAGAGGGTACGGCAGGTGTGTGTGGCAGTGAGTAATAGTGTCTTGCCTCTAACGTGTTCTTACTTCAGGTTTGTTTAGGTGTGTGTGTGTGTGTAGGTGTGTGTGTGTGTGACCTGAGCTTAAGGGAAGATAATGCTATGTGTGTCAGTAGAAAAGTGAATGGTATATTGTGGATGGTTAGGGTAGGTTAGAGTAGCTTAGATACGATTATGTTAGCTTAGCATGAGTTAGATTACGTTAAAGTCGGTTAAGTTCAATCAGGTTGTTCGATTAAATTAGATTAGATTAAGTTAGATTAGATTAGCGAACCGTAATCACAAATCTTTACATGGAGGTTAAGTGTGAAATCTAACCACCCTCCCTTAAACCCCTTCCCCCTTCCCCTAACCCCCACCCCCCTCCCCTAACCCCCACTCCCCTCCCCTAACCCCCATCCCCCTCCCCTAACCCCCACTCCCCTCCCCTAACCCCACCCTTTCCACCTCTCATATACCTAGCTGGAACCCCGATAAGCGGAAACATACGTGGTGCGGATAATGTGCAGCTTTGCTTATCTGTTCACGAGGCTCTGAGATAACAGCACCCGGAAACATTACCCTTTGTTTGAGGATTTGTCCAGATATACAAAACTGGGAGGGCGTTAGTATGAGGCTGTGGGTGGTGTTTTAGATAGATAAATAGATAGATAGATAGATAGATAAAGATAGATAGATAGATAGATAGATAGATAGATAGATAGATACTCTGTCTTCCTGTCTGACTGTCTTTCGGTAACGTAGTTAACCAGTTCGAGGCGCCCACCTCCTGCGCTATAGCTACTTTTTTTTCAAATTCTCTGGTATTTGCAGCAACAGTTGCTGCAACTTATCACTTTGGCCGTGCTGTCGTTCTGTCGTAATGGACCTTCTAATCTTGTTTACTTCACTGGTATCCACCTCACCTGTTGCGTTCTGAGCTATTATGTGGTCCGTGAGGGCTGCCGTGAGCTTAACTGAGTTTTGATGTTCGGTGGCAGCAATCTCCTCTGGATTGGTCAATCCCACTCCTCCCAGTCTCTGTGGTAGTGCAAGGAGTGATCTTTCTGCTGGGGTTAAGTGAGGGTGTTTCACTAATTTGGGAATGAAATTGACGCTGATAGCTTCTTCCAGAGGGTGGAGGAGGGGTCCGATATCAGGAATAGTGTGCATCAGGTAGTTCCAGCGATGCTTGACTCCATGGGTGAATGCCGCAAAAGCCGCATGTGGCTCTATCTTAGCAATCTCAGACAGAGCTTGGATTTCCCTAACCCACTCATTCACCTTTCCCGTTACGTACTCGGTCTTGAAGTCCGTAGTGCCAATAACTGCGCCTAGGTGTCTTTGGCCATCCTTTGTTATTTTGACCTCACTTCCACCGAACACCTCCATTGCCCGTTCATAATGTTCTGGCTTCACTACTACTACTACTGCTGCTACTGCTACTACTGCTACTACGATACTGCTACTACTACTACTTCTACTACTACTACTACTAAAAAAAACTACTACTACTACTACAGTTCATTTTAATAATTCTAACGCTCGTCTGGTCTACAACTTCTGAGAAATTCTTGAGAGGAAACTTGTGCTGCCACTACCGAGTGTTGCAGTTTGTGCAACAAATTTTCTCCGTGTTTGCCGTACGTGTTTTTAGCTCTCTCTCTCTCTCTCTCTCTCTCTCTCTCTCTCTCTCTCTCTCTCTCTCTCTCTCTCTCTCTCTCTCTCTCTCTCTCTCCCGGATAAAGCTATAGTCGTTTTGCCTTGTTTCAGGAAGACGATAGTGATTGGCCAAACTTCAGGAAAGGGAGCCTTAATTTTGTCCAAGTTTCATGAAGGAATGATATAATTAGACCAAGTTTCACGAAAAAAGACGGATTTTTTTTATGAAGTTTCATAACAAAGGTCCAGCCTTGTTCACTGCTCCTCTCCGAGAGCTCGTTTCGTCTCTAACAGTTACAGAGAAGAGAGAGAGAGAGAGAGAGAGAGAGAGAGAGAGAGAGAGAGAGAGAGAGAGAGACTAAACAGAGACAGAAAGAGAGAGATAGAATGACACACACACACACACATTGGGCTGACTCACCCAAAAACAGAGTGGGAGGAATTTCAGGCTGCCCAGGGGCCACACTATTGGCTGAGAATTTTAACAAGGGAGCTGACTGAGAGTGACAGACGGCCGGGGAGGTTATTGTATATCTTGGGATGGTTAAGTGGGCGATGGTGGGGTAGGTTTACATGAGGTGTGTGTGTGTGTGTGTGTGTGTGTGTGTGTGCAAGGGATGGGAGAGAGGGTTGGTGGAATGGTGAGAGGGAATGTATGGTGGTGAGGGGGAAGGATATGAGGAAGGGAAGTATGGGTATGATGGGGGGTAGGGGGTAGGGAATGAGGATGAGAGGGATGGAATGTGAG
>NW_024750523.1:10000-14319 GCF_018991925.1 Homarus americanus
GCGTTACGGTTGTTAATAAGTGCGTTAGGGTTGCTAATACGTGCGTTACGGTTATTAATAAGTGCGTTAGGGTTGCTAATACGTGCGTTACGGTTGTTAATAAGTGCGTTAGGGTTGCTAATACGTGCGTTACGGTTGTTAATAAGTGCGTTAGGGTTGTTAATAAGTGTAAGGGCGGAAACGATCCTCCGGATGGTTACCGCTGCTAACTCGCTCGTTTGCTGGTGCAGACGACACTTGGGGTGGTTGGACGGAGGTGAGAACGGCAGCGACTATCTGCGCCACCGGCAGATTCAACCCAGCCGCCATACCGTCAGTATCTAGCTACCCTGCTGTCCGTCAAATTCTGGCTGTGATCTCATCATAGGTCCTGGACTCATGGGCTGTGTTCCCAGACCTTCACCTATCAACTGCCAACTCTCTGGTCATCTACCACTACAGCATACCACGACCATCAGTTCATCACATTCCGTCGGTGCCCCGGTGTTCTCCTGCCTTTTCAAGACGTCGCTGAGTGTGGAGTTGAAGTGGACGCTTCTCTACCCTGAGTGTGCATCACCGTGTTCCAGAACCTTCCCCCAGGGCCACTGCCGTAGGAAATATTTGTTCATGGTTTGATTCTATAATTGTTTGAATCCATTAATTGCTGACTCCCATTATTTGTTTGATTCCTTTAATTGTTTGCTTCCATTAATTGTTTGACTCCCGTAATTATTTGATGTTTGTTGAGTGGTGTCAGAGTTGTGCTATATTTTTATAGTAAAGAGATTCCAATCTCTAACGGTTGTTTGTTATTCCTCGGAAAACCATGGTCCTTGACTCTCCTTTATTAAGATCCTGATTAGCCTGGTAAGGGATTTCTATCCCTAAGTCCCAGGCCTTTATAATAAGTGTGGTGGAGTTGTTAATATGTTTGTTTTTTTACGGGCATTAGCCCACCGAGCACAGGTCACTGACCCACATCAGGGCCTCGGGGGCAAAAATGTAATAATAATAATAATAATAATAATAATAATAATAATAATAATAATAATAATAATAGTAATAATGATTAATAAAAATAACAATAATAATAATAAGAAGAAATACAATGATAAAAAATCAAGATTGAGAAACAATATATGTATCTTGTGTTGTCAAAGTAAGAAAAACAATTGAGACCCTACAATTGTGTGTAAATGAGGCAAAAAGTCAGATCAGCAACCTGGGACTTGGTCACAATTTTCGTGATGTCATATGGCAGCAGGGTCTACCATAGACAACACATTATGCTTCCAATATCTTCCCAGGCGGTAGTACCTCCCTGTTTGGTAGCTGCCTACTACCTGTGTTGTGTTGTTAAGTATAATGGGGCTGTTAAGAATTTTAGGGTTGTTAATAGGTGAAGGATTATTGTATTGTAGATAAGTGAAGGAACATTATATTGTAGATCAGTGAAGGAACATTGGATTGTAGGTCAGTGAAGGAATATTGTATTTTAGGTCAGTGAAGGAACAATGTATTGTAGATAATTGAAGGAACATTGTATTGTAGGTCAGTGAAGGAACATTGTATTGTAGGTCAGTGAAGGAACATTGCATTGTAGGTCAGAGAAGGAACATTGTAATGTAGGCCAGTGAAGGAACATTGCATTGTAGGCCAGTGAAGGAACAGTGTAATAACACCCACGGTATACAATTTTTATCGCCTCACACGCCCGCCTCTGCCCCCGCCTCTTTAAGCCCACGCCTCCTACACGCCCGCCTCACACGCCCCACCTCCACGCCTCACACCCACGCCTCCACACACGCCTCACGCAAGCCCCACGCCTCACACGCCCCACGCCCTCACCCCACCCTCCCACAAGCCCACGCCTCCCCCGCCCCGCCTCCCCCCGCCCCACCCTCCCCCACCCCCACCTCCCACACACTTACACCCTCCACGCCCCACCTCCCCACCCCACACCCTCCCCCCGCCCCACCTCCCACACCCCCCACCTCACACGCCCCACCTCCCACACACACCCCTCCCACACACCCCGCCCCACACCCTCACACACCCCACACCCTCCCCCCCCACGCCCCACCCCTCCCACACCCGCCCCACCTCTATAATCAGTTTCACGTCCCCAGTTACCTTGTAAGGCAAGGAAAAGGTAGAAAGGCCGCTGTGCTTAGTGACTGGTGTTACTGTCTCCTATCTGTTAACTGGTGACAGGTGTTACTGTCTCCTATCTGTTAACTGGTGACTGGTGTTACTGTCTCCTATCTGTTAACTGGTGACTGGTGTTACTGTCTCCTATCTGTTAACTGGTGACAGGTGTTACTGTCTCCTATCTGTTAACTGGTGACAGGTGTTACTGTCTCCTATCTGTTAACTGGGGACTGGTGTTACTGTCTCCTATCTGTTAACTGGTGACAGGTGTTACTGTCTCCTATCTGTTAACTGGTGACAGGTGTTACTGTCTCCTATCTGTTAACTGGTGACAGGTGTTACTGTCTCCTCTCTGTTAACTGGTGACAGGTGTTACTGTCTCCTGTCTGTTAACTGGTGACTGGTGTTACTGTCTCCTATCTGTTAACTGGTGACAGGTGTTACTGTCTCCTATCTGTTAACTGGTGACAGGTGTTACTGTCTCCTATCTGTTAACTGGTGACAGGTCTTAGTATGTCTCCTCTCTGTTAACTGGTGACAGGTGTTACTGTCTCCTCTCTGTTAACTGGTGACAGGTGTTACTGTCTCCTATCTGTTAACTGGTGACAAGTGTTACTGTCTCGTATCTGATAACTGGTGACAGGTGTTACCGTCTCCTCTCTGTTAATTGATGACAGGCGCTATTCTGTCTCCTCTCTATCAGCTGATGACAGGTTTTACTCTGTTAACTGATGACAGGTGTTACTATGTCTTCTCTGTTAATTGATGACAGGTGTTACACTGTCTGTGTTAACTGATGACAGGTGTTACTATATCTCCTCTCTGTTAACTGATGACAGGTGTTATTGTCTCCTCTCTGTTTCCGCTCTGCTAACCAATGACAGGTGTTACTGTCTCCCCCTTGAGGTAGACGTACCATTTCGATTGGCTGATTCTATCGGGTGTATGTATGTGCCTGTGTGCATGTCTGTCTGTCTCTGCCTGTAACATGCTATTGAATTTGTGATGAAATATGACAGATCGTGGCTTTCACCGCTTGTCGTTTCTCATGTTGGGAAAATGTGGGTCAAAGTTTAAGGTCAAAGGAAGTAAACGTAAGACTGGTGGCTGTAGAATGAGTTGAAATATTCTTTCGTTTTACCTAAAGAGAGAGATTTGCTGTTAGCTAATGAATAAATCATCCCATTTTTGTTTTGGTAAGACAAGTTCTAAGTCCCTGTTCAAGATCAAAGGTTTCGAACTTTATTTGGGATTAAATGTTAAGTGTTTTAAACTAATTTGCATACAACTTAGCTGTAGGGTTGTGAGGTGGCCAGAGGCAAAACACACAAAATTTATTTTGTTCTGTTTTGGACGCAAGAGGTGAAAGGTGAAGGTCGTGTGTGAAAGTACTGTAACTGTATGTTGAAGGGCTTTATTTTTTCTTGAATGGACAGTTCTCTCTCTCTCTCTCTCTCTCTCTCTCTCTCTCTCTCTCTCTCTCTCTCTCTCTCTCTCAACCCTTCACCCTATCAGCATCATATTTAATTAATTCTTTTAGTATTTTTTTATTACAACCTGTTCTTTAAATAAATTAGAAATATGCTTAACTTTCTTTAAAAGAAACTGTACCACATGACTGAGTGAGTTTGAAAGAAACTTTGAGTATGATTTTATATGAAAGTTGTAATAATGCAGCTGTAGATATCATTGATCAGATGTGAAAGAAGTTGAAATGTACGATATCTGAAAAATTTAAAAGTCATGAATGATTATATGTGAAAGAAGCTACATATGACCCATTACATTTGAAAGAAGCTCTAAATATAACTGATTATATCTCAAAAAAAAAGATTAGTAAATATGATAAAATGGAGAAAAAACGGAAAGACAAATCCGACTGTGTAACTGAGCAATAAACCCAGTATAGTGAGTTAGTTCAGCCTCTGTATGTTCCTTTAAAAATCACAGGACTAACATAACCTTTACTGTTTGTTATCTGGAGGTAACCGGGATGTGGTAGAGGGAGTCACTGGGAATAATGGAAGAAGGAACGTACCTGGGTTTTTTACGTTGATTTTTTATCTATAATTTGTAAGAATTGGTTTTCAGTTCATTTTATGGCTAATACTTAAACCGTGTGTCAAGTTTCACCCAAATCGATTCAATAGTTTTTGAAATGATGGTGTGCACTATTTATATTCCTA
>NW_024750524.1:0-8578 GCF_018991925.1 Homarus americanus
CTCTCCCCACTACATCCCTCTCCCACTACATCCCTCTCACACTATCTCCCTCTCACACTATCTCCCTCTCACACTATCTCCCTCTCACACTATCTCCCTCTCACACTACCTTCCTCTCCCACTACATCTCTCTCTCACTATCTCCCTCTCACACTATCTCCCTCTCACACTATCTCCCTCTCACACTATCTCCCTCTCACACTACCTTCCTCTCCCACTACATCCCTCTCACATCTCACACAACCTTACGTGACTTCCTCCTCATCACTTCATTCTCACTTGAACTGGTTTCACTGTAAGTTTTCGGTGACAAACGTGAGCGACTTATTTTAACATATCAAACAATACAATTCTCATATAAGATGAAAATTGTATTTTAAAACAAAGAAATGTTGCAGGCAAAATACAGTCCCCCTTCCAGTGTTCGTTTTCAATTAAAAGACATAAAAAGTGCGTCAGCAGTTTGTATGTTATTATCCTCCCTTACGGGATGACGGCCGTGTAAACATTTACATTCAATGATTCAACAGTTTTATACCCGTGAGGACTGGCTCTCCCGGCACGTAATAAACTCAACAAACACAGCCGCTTCCCACACTCGCCTTACTCTATGTCTCTCTCTCTCCCTGCACATATATATATATATATATATATATATATATATATATATATATATATATATATATATATATATATATATATATATATATATATATATATATATATATATATATATATATATATATATATATATATATATATATATATATATATATATAATTAAACTGCCAGATTAACTACCAGAAATTCGTAAAATGTTACAAAAGGGAGGGAGAGAGGAGTTTGGCTGATGCAAATTAAAAAAAGTCTAGATTATTTCATTCTCTGATTAATAAAGGTGTTTTCATTAAATCGTATAAATTACATTTTATAATTGGAACAATGTTTATGAATAATAGTAACTGAGTTTATACCTCTTCATAAGACATTCAGCAAGTTCTAAGAACACGGGACTCTGGCAACTGCAGATATGGGGAATTTTCTGCAGATTTCGAACATTTTTTATATCAATGGGGTTACAGAGAATTTCGGTCTGAATTTATATATTTAAGCTGAACTAGAAATCCATATTACATGTATTTTGTCACCAAAAATCCTAGAACAGCAATTTAAAAAAAATAGTAAAAGGGATACTGGCATGATAATTTGTCCCAATTTAAACTTTCACATGAAATAAAAAATATATTTTATACGAATTTTAGCTCTTTATAATATACATGGAAGCTTGCTGGATGACCATTGATGGTTTTAAAATATAGAAGTCTGTAAAATTATATTTGAAGAGTTTAGTGACTGAAACAGTGTGTGTGTGTGTGTGTGTGTGCAAATATCCGGAGGTAGGAGCGAGTAATGTGGAGTACGTGTGGCAGTGTGTCAAGGCTGTGTAGATGCACCGTCCTTACTGAATGTTTTTATGGCTGGGGTAATGTGAGAGACGACACTGAGAAAGAGCGAGTCCAGGGTACGACTAAACCAAGCTGGCACAGAATACAACCTGTTACTGTATACAGATGATGTGGATACTCTATATAACACAAGGTTAGGATGCGTCTTAACAGGGTCTGGTGAAGTGTGTAGGAGGATATATGCATATGATAACGATACATATTTTAAACTAGAAACGTGAATGGAAGGTGATGTTAGAATAATAGATGGAAAAATGGAAGAAAATGTATATGTGTGTGTTTAAAATATTGGTGAAGTGTGTTGAGAGTAGATACAAGTTGGGGAAACATTCTCGTTTTTAGATTTTTTGTTTTTAGTAGTAAAGAATGTATAGAGTTGTAGCAGAATATAAGCACTTGGCAGCAATGTTTACTCCGCCTAGCAGTGAGAGAGAGGGAGTGTAGAAAATAGTGATGCAAGAAATGGTGAAGGTGAAGCTGGTGTTGACTTGATGGTCAGGCAGATGTTTGCCTTATTCTGTAAAAAATGACGAGTAATAGTAACAGTCAGACAGAGACAGACAGACAGGTAGGCAGGCAGGTAGGTAGGCAGGGGAGAATACAGCTAAGATATATATTAAAATTAATCTGCTCTTGTATTTGGATGTGAAATAAAGGAACTTACGCTACACAAAGATGGATAAAGTTAGTAAATATAGTTGCCGAGGTCAAAGATACTTATAAAACTGATAAGAAGTGAATTATTCCATACTACTTACACTATAATCAATCATTGTGTGTGAGACTGACAGGTGTGTTTCATGCCTCATCGCACCTGGTTGTGATTCCTTCTGATAATGTAAACGATTGAAATACTTTCCATTCTGTTCCCACAAATAAGAGTGAAAGATGAGTATAGAAGTGTTTTAAGGTTTGAGGTGCAGTATTTGACCCATCCTAAGGTAATGTTTAAAGTGTCTTGCTGAATGATGAATGTAAGGACTATAGACAGTATATTTCTCTTCAATAATGCCTTTGCTCTAATATATAATAGTCTAGCGAAGTCTCACATACCTAAGGATTTTGATGGTAAAAAAAAAATATATAGTTTCAAGCCAAGTTCAGAGCGCTATCTTTCTGACCCATCACCATAAAGTAAGTAAAACGTGGGTTGGTATGTCCGTAGAGTTTCACGATTTTCCCGCGGCCTATGCTTAAAGTGTCTTGCTGAATGATGAATGTAAGGAATATAGACAGTTTATTTCTCTTCAATAATGCCTTTGCTCTAATATATAATAGTCTAGGGTAGTCACACATACCTAAGGGTTTTGACGGTAAAAAAAATATATATATATAGTTTCAAGCCAAGTTCAGAGCGCCATCTTTCTGACCCATCACCATAAAGTAAGTAAAACGTGGGTTGGTATGTCCGTAGATCTTACGATTTTCCCGCGGCCTTCATAGTAACGCATCTTTCCCAAGTACCGACACTGTGAACATCCTTCTACCCTGAGCGAGAAAATTTTAAATGTGTTGATATGTTGTTCATAGTTCTCTTTTACTCTTTACCTTTGACTAATTTCTCTTTCTTTCTTTACTAAAGCCCACGAAGAATGATATGATATAATGTTCTTGCCCTAACGACCATGGTTTTCATGAACTAAAGTTGTCATGGGAGATTCATTCTTCTTGGTCGTCTCAGAGAGACTTTCAGTAAGTAGTGTTTCAGGATAACATTTCATGAATCTTGCTAGTGTTTAATTTGAAAGACGAGTCTAAAACGTATATACTTTAAACCCTCCCATAAGATGATTTACGGACAACTCACTACCTGTCTCTGGGCATTAATTCTACTTGCTTACTTTTGTTTTCGGACACTTATTAATTTGAGATGATGTTCTATTGTACTTTTAATGTCCCACTTAAATAATTATGCGTGAAAAACTTTTATAAGGTTACTCGTAAACTAAGATTAAGGCAGGACATGAGTTTATTGGACCGTTTATACCGTATATTGAGTGACAGCAACAAGAGTGTTAGTAATAATGAATTATTACTTTAAAGTTACTTGTCTTTCATTTACATTTATTTTTACTTACTGATACACATGTGTCATACTCGAGGAAGGGTAAGGAAACATATACCCCCACAAATATCATGGGAAAATACATACTGAAACCCATATATATATATATATATATATATATATATATATATATATATATATATATATATATATATATATATATATATATATAGAGAGAGAGAGAGAGAGAGAGAGAGAGAGAGAGAGAGAGAGAGAGAGAGAGAGAGAGACACACACACTAATTGACACCCACACAGACATACACAGATACACAGACACTCAAATTTATATGCAAGAACTCACACTCAAACACATATATAAAATTACATGTAAACACTCAGACATAAAACGAAACACACGCACACACACACACACACGCACACACACACACACACACACACACACACACCACTACTACTACTACTATTACTTTGCTGTCACTCGGAATCAGTATGACGATGATCCAGCTATGGTGCAATGATGTGAGTTATTAAGGGTAAATGTTTAGTGTCATGCTATACAATAATGTATAGTTATGGCTCAGGCTGTATAGCTATAAAGCAATGCGAGGAATCTCAATAACAATATCCACAACAGGAGTCGCGTATCAGAATAGATCTACAGAATATGAAAACACGTAAAAAGATGAACGTGCATTACGAAGGCTCTGCCACCAGGTCTCTGGACTAACTAGGAGGCTTGCAAACTCCCCCGAGAAGCATAGATCATCATGTAGCGGCCCCTCTCTCCCTGGGGTACGTGATATATGCGAATAAATAGAGATAAATGTGTGAATGTGGGAGTGTCTATGTGTGTCTGTGTATGTCTACTGTATGTGAGTGTCGGTGATGTATATGTACACACAGGGTAGTGTAATGCGGCTAGTGTGGCAACATTATGTTAATATTAACATGCATCAATGAAGAGATTTAACATGGGATCATATGTGCCTCGCTTGCCTTTTGCAGACTCCGTACAAGTGCCTTCAGCTGTAGGGAGCCGAAATTATCTTCAAAGCTGTTGGTATGTAGATCAGTGGTCCTCCCCACCCTGCTGTATGGCAGCGAGACATGGGTCACATACAGGAGGCTGCTGAAGGCATTTTAAAACTTTCACCAATGTATTCTTCTTTCCACCCTCCGAGTTCGCCGGGAAGACAAGAAAACAAATGCTCGTATTTCAATTAAGGCTACAGCATTGTGTATTTTGTTATACGGTGATAAATAAAAATTAGGCTCAATAATTTACGATACTTGAAATAACGATAACATTAATATCACAGTCATATTTGTTCTAACTAATCCAGTTGATGTAATGCAACTAAAGTTACATGGTATCACAAGTTATTTCATTACCCATTTTAACTGATTGCATACAAAATTAAGTCGACCCTGACCCCAGTTAATTTGATCATTAACCATTATGTCCCGTCTGAGTTATGTGTTTTTTGTGTTTGACATTTATTCTCAGATACCTCCTTTAATTTTAAGTTTGTTAAGATTTACTTCAAGAGTATGTTTGTCTTGATTCTTTTTGTCTTCTCTTGTCTTCCTCCTCTGAGTAAATATCTCGCTCGTCTCATTAGAGGAATCTTTCTCTTCAACAAATTCTTTAGTCACTAGACCGATGTGCTTATTTCGCCCTCCGGACTGCATGTGGCATTATTATTTGTTTTATTTATCTACGCAGTAATAAGAGAGATTTGGAAATCTGTTTTTTCTGAAATTAGAAGCTGGAGACTAAAAACTCTCTTTAATATCAAGTAAAATTAGATGCTAAGAACAAGTCTAAATTACGGTCTCTGAAAATGACTTGTGATGCCTTCTTAAATTTCAAGTTTTTAGGAGGGAAGAAATGTCATCAAGCCACGCGAGGAGGTCAAATATTAGCATAATATATCTTATTCATCCCACCGCTTCCAGCTTCTTCCGGCCGCTGGAAAGAATTGAAAAGGAAGAAAGGAAACTCCCGTAATGATGTTTGTTCACCCAGACGTCTGCCAGTCCCCGGAGCCTCTCTGGGCACACTGGCCTCTCTTATGGAATTCTTCCCTCACCAGCCAGGAGCGCTGTGTGGTCTTCCTACCCAGGCACATTATTGTACTGCCCCAGTGTTATACTTCCATTACTCTTTTCTGTTGGTACACTGTGTGGGAAGGTGTGGGTGGGGCGTGTGCATGGATATACCTATAAGCACACATTTTTACCATCATATTTGTTTGTATTTGTGGCTGTATGATTCTGTATGGATATATGTCTATGTGTTCTAAGGGTATATGCTTGGGGCACCCTTAGCTCACCCACTTGTGAATGGGTACTTAATTTTAAAGATGGGAAGTAGCAGCTGTGTAACAATTATGAAGTGATCGCAGAGGTAAATTCTGCAGCTATGTCGAGGATACAGATGGAGTAGACAACGAATATAAGATATTTGAGAGTGTTAATTATCAGACTATATAATATTGGTGCACCAGAGAAAGTAATTAGATGAGGGTGTTTACGATTGGTTAATTACAGTAGGGAGGGATGATGACCTCACCTCTCTGGACGCCTTGTCGTGTTGGAGCATGATTGACTGTCATGTACCTGACCAGACTACCTTACTGCGTGTCGTCAATGCTAGCTCCGCAGCATATGTTTCGACCTGTATATAAAACCCTCCCTCTACCACTCAGAGACACAAATAAAATAGTAGGTATAAAATAGCATATGTAAGTTAATAAATTGTTTTTCGGCATCCCTCGCCCTAGATAAAAGAAAAGAAAGGAAACATAGTAATATATTGGCAGCATGGTTGTTCCTTGCTCAAACTATTATATAACCAATCAGGGGGAAGAAGAAGGGGCGTGAGGAGCTAAATTGCCCCTTCGTCTCGTTGTCAATTAAGGTTAACGACGTCTAGTTATACAAGTAATATTATTTACCACTAATATTACTTGTGTATTTCTTGACAACAAAGTGACCCACTCATCTCTGTTTAGTTTATATTTTCAGTTTTTGCCTGCCATATTTTTCAATAAACCGTTAATTATTATTACTACTACACACTTCCAACGTTTCCCGACACCCACAATCTGACACTGTCCAGTTTATCCTATGTTGTTTTTACGTGTTTTTCTCTATACGAAAAACTATAATAAATACTAAATTGCTGTTATTAATAACTTATATACTGTAATTATATGTTATGGGAGGGTAGTGTGGAGCGATGGTGAGGCGCGGTGGGGGTGGTTGTGGGAACAGGGGCAGTGTAGAGGGTCGCCATCAGTAGCCAACACACACACACGTCACACATGCCAGTCACCACTACCGCCACCACCAACCACACACTAGTACACACCTTCCTCATATCGCAACACCATCATCATCTTCATCATGTCATATGTGATTACACGCGGTGCCAGCCAATCACAGTCGCCTCTTTTTATCATCTTCCTTCTTCGCCCAATCACACGCGAGAGTGGGAATGGCGCGTTTTTTATCAATCCCAAAACCCGCCCCTTTCCTGGATGTGGTGTAATTATTGGAGGCCGGCGGTAATGCGCGGCGCCCCATTGGTTGAGGCTGCAGCTGCCGGGTTATTCAGGTAACAGGAAGGTCCTTATAAAGAAGTCGGAACGTGATTTATCGGCGAGTGTGTGGGAGCCATGGGGGAGGACGTGTGTCTCCTCCTCCATTTAGTGAAGTTTCTCTCTTACATTGTATTATCACACCACCTGAATGATCCCCTTCACACATAACTCACCAAGTCTTGTGTTTTATTAGTTATTGATGATGTGATAATATTTTTGAGGCGTATATGATAAGTGTGTTTGGTAGTGCATTCTAAACCTCCATTACATAAAGTGGGTGTGTGGGATACCACCGTCCATCCCCTCCTTCTTCACTACCTCCCCCTATACACTCCTTCCCCTCCCTTCACCCCCTCCCCTTCTCTCCATCCCCCCTCCCCCACCACCTCTAACCCTTACCCTTAGCGGTGAAAAATCCCTCATTGTGGCTCCAAATCTTTTAAAATGGCAAAGAAAACCTTTTCCCATGAGGCGGACGGACGGGTGGAGGAGCCAAAAGAGCTTTCCTGAAATTCGTTATGATTTTCTCGGCTAGTCCATCCCTCGGGCCACGGCGGTTTCTACAGGGTTTTCTCAGGGACTCTCTCCGGTTTCTGCGAGTGTTCCCAGGGCTGAGGTGTTTACAGGTCGAGACGTTTTGTGACTGTTAACTGTCTGGGAGGGAAGGAGGGGGTGACGGATGCCGAGGCTTTGTTGTGTCCCCTTCCGCCCCGACATGTCACCTGAGACCCGCCAGCCAGTTACGACAGGACTGTGTGACCGTTGCTATTATCATCACCACTACTACTGCCATCACTACCACTGCTATTATCATCACTACCACCACCATTTCTGTGACTACCACCACGTATCACCACTCACCACCACGTCATCTGCACCACTTATAATCACCACTAATACTACTACTAACGTGACCACTGCTGTTATCACCACCACCACTACCACCACCACCACCACCACTACCACCACCACCACCACCACCACTACCACTACCAACACTGAAACTTGTTACTGTTCGCTTTGTGTCCATTCCTCTCCCCTCCCCTTCTCTGTCTTTCTTCCATCTTCTTTCTCTTCTCTCCTCTTTCTCCTCCTTCTTTCTTCCTTCTCACTTTCCTCCTACTCCTTATCTTCTTCCTTCTCCTTCCTCCGCCTCTTCTTCTTCCTCTTCCCCTTTACGTCCCTCCTCTTCTTCCTCCTCTTCTCCTCCTCCTCCCCCTCCTTCCCCTCCCCCTCCTCCCTCTCCTCCTCCCCCCTCCTCCCCACTCCTCCTTCCCCTCCTCCCCACTCCTTCCCCTCCCCCTCCTCCCCCTCCTCCTTCCCTCCTCCTTCCTCTCTCCTCCCCTTCTCCTCCTCCTCCTTCCTCCTCCCACTCTTCCTTCCCCCTCCTCTCCACTCCTTCCCTCCCCCTCCCCTCCCCACCTCCTCCTCCTTCCCTCCTCCTCCTCCTTCTCCTCCTCTCCTCCCCACTCCTAT